>NC_056726.1:1553426109-1553468609 GCF_019279795.1 Protopterus annectens
ATGCGTACAAGGAGTTACTATATGTAAACACAGACTGATACTCCTTCCCCTTGAAGGAGCATCCAAATATTCTTTCTTTGTTTCTTTCTTGTCATTCTGCAAAATAACCCAGCAACCGAACCCTACTGTTTCCGGACACTGACCCATTAGTTTAAACATCTTGTCTTTCTGTACTGCTAAAACTAAGATTCTTGTATAGTAGAAATCATGTCAGACTCATGCCTTCTTCACATTAACCAGTAATATTGATATCATTATGTATGTATGGGTGGTAGTATAGTTCTATGGGGGGGTCTTTATAGTAATAAGGAAGTAAGCAAATTCATATTACTGGTACACAAGTATCTGAAGTCCATTGATTTCAACACAGACAGTAAATGCAAGCAGTCACAACAGGGGTTGGGAGAGTGGCCTAATGGTTAAAGTGTTTGCCTTACAAACACAAGTTGCAGGGTTTGAGTCTCACAAGGGATAATTACCTAGGCTTAAAATGGCTTGTAAGGGCAGTTAGCCTAGTACTAATGTATGAACCTATGAACATAGAAGACTATGGAGAAAATGAAGAACAGAAACGTCTGTTTCGTCTTCACCAGCAGAGAACATACCTTGATACCTATGTGAGCAAGAAAAGGAGATTAGCAGGAGATGTATAGGGTGAGTTGTAGATGGACTGACCATCAAACTCAAGACAGCATATATAAAAGGATTCTGGGTAACCTGATGCAGAAGATTAAAGGAGCCGTAATTGATGTTTTCAGTAACTCACTATCAGTGGGTGTAACACTGTAACACTGAACAACATAAGATGCTGTGATCAAGTAGCTAGCCCTGATGTGGATGTAAAACATAGAAACAGAGTAGTCATATTCAAAAGTATGGGAATCGTGTAAATTGCATTTAGGGACAGTATGTAATTAGTGGTAGAATGGAATCCAGAACAAGGGCTAACATCACACAAAAATACAGATAATTGAGTAAAGGTAGGAGACAAGAGTCAAAAACACGGAATTTGTTATATAGCATCCAGCAAGGCCTTGGCTTGTAAAGCACAAAAAAACTCAGCAAGATATTAGAGCCTGTCCAGTGTCAGCAGACAGGAGTCACATGGGTGGAAAGATGCGTAAAATAGTTATATTGTAATCTCAGTAGTGGTGGTGTTAACAACAGGTACCCTCTGCACAGAAAGTCATTCACTGTCAGGTTCGTTGCTGTGCAAGCTTTAAAGAAGAAAGAGAAGACAGATGGCATTAAAGATATTACTTGTGTTGGTTAAATACCATTCAATGCAGAACACAGCCCAAAAGCTTAAAGAAAACTTAAAAATTTGAAAGAAAACGAGATTCCTGATAGCTAGGTTTGCCTAAATGGAAGAGATACGTTTTCTCGGTTAATCTGTCTAGTTTTCATAGCATTCCTTAATAATAAATGTTAACAAAAAAAAAACAGTACCACAAGGCATGGTTTGTCAGAAGAGTTTGTAGTGTTATAGAAAGAGTTTTTCTATGTTAAAGGTTAGGGTTAGCACACATTGGTAAGGTGACCAGGGGGACCTCGGTTTAATATCTCATCTGAATGACAACACACTCAGGCCCTAGGGCCATTAGACTAGTAACCTCCTATTAACCTATGAACCTATGAACTCAGGAGTGCAGCACTCCCTTTATGCTGCACTACAGTGTCAGTAATGGAAAAATAAATCCATTCACCTGCAGTAGGAATGGAACCCACAGCCTTTAAACACAGGACTGTATGCCACCTGTTGCACCACTGATACTTCTGTTTATGATATTTCCAAAGATTAAGATTTCATTATTAGAAGAACTCTAGAAGAGTTCTTACTGAAGCTATGTAAGAAGGTAGCAGCTATCTATATCTGGGCAATACCATGTTCTTTGTACATTTACTGTTACAGGTTCTTGGATATCTTAGTGTTTGATATTCTTTTTTTCTTAGCCTTCCAATACTGCCTGTTACAACAGCCACATCCCATCACAACTGCTGAATAATCAGATGCCAGTGGAGCAGAAAATGTTAGACATCATGGCGTCAGCAGGCCATGTCATACAACTTTATCAGAGTGATAGTCTGGCCAAAAATAAAGTCTATATAATATTGCAGAAAATATTTGATTTCATGAGAGCATGCCTGATGATTGGTTAAAGTTTCTGTTTTATAGATCTAAGGTTTGGGGTTTACTCCTGACCTCTAATTGCAGCATGTGGGAAATGTACTTGTTACCCCATTTCTACATGTTTTAAATTATTAGTTAGTCTTGTAGACCCACTTCACAGGGCTGTCTCTTTTCAGTGGTGATTTAGGAGAGCACAATGGATAAATAGTGAATCAAGAAATTGAACCCTGTACTACAGAAAGAAGCTCATTAGCAGTCCTTACTCTAAACCCACTATCTGACTAGTTTCTTCTAAAAAATATGTGGGTTAACTGGTAACGTTACATTTTTTATTCATGCACGTGTATATTTTCAAAGAGAAAAAAAATTCTTCACACACACACACACACACATGTAACATTTTGGGGAGAGGTGTATGGTTGTGTAGAGCAGCATATTCCACAAACAATATTGAAATAAAATGTTAGGATAATTCAAGGCAGCATGGCACAGATGTATAACTAACTTTTAATCAAATTAAAAGAAGTAAGGCACGGCGTAGGTTGCACTGATGGTTTATTTATATGATCAGATAGGCTGGATCAAGTATTTAAACCTACTGCCACGTTTTATGCTTGGGTGTTTTTTTCTTTATCTCTTTCCTGATTGATGCCATCAATGTGAGATTCCCTTTATGTTTTTCATCTGTTTTATGGCAAAGTGAAGATAACCTGTACGCATTTATGAATCTAAAACACTAATTCAGCGGCCAAACTGATGGAATATATCAGGTTATACAAATACCCTGTATTACCTGCTGGCTACAAAATATGGTTCATGTTCATGCTTTTGGTGGTGTATGTTAAAAGCCTTTGTCCATTCTCTAATGGCGTGCTTCTACATAAAACCTGAGTATAAATTGTAAGAGCTTCTAAAAGCATCCCACCAATATGCTATACATAGAAATGAGCTAACCACATGCGTACACACACACACACACACACACACACACACACACACACACACACACACACACACACACACACACACACATGCACACACATACACATGGACACACACACACACACACATACACATGGACACACACACACACACACACACATACACATGGACACACACACACACACACACACACACATACACATGGACACACACACACACATACACATGGACACACACACGCACGCACACACATACACATGGACACACACACACGCACACACATACACATGGACACACACACACACACACACACACACACACACACACACACACACACACACACACACACACACATCTCCACACCACTCCATTCTTTATTCTTTGTAAATGCTGTTGGAACTAATTATCATTAATATTATTATTTACTACAACAGTTATATAAAGCAAATACTTACTTGAGACATTGAAGCGTTAAGGTACATATGTGGACAATGTCTATAGAAGAAATTTGAGGCATATACAGAATTACAGTGACCAGATATATGCTTAAAATAATATATTACCGGACGGGTATTATGTTAAATTTTTTCATTAATTTGTTTGCTTTTAGGAAGGCATTAGACCTGACATACATGTAGAAATTAATTTGTCATTGTCAGGTGTACATCCCAAACACAATAAGACAAGCCAGAGATACGTGATAGATAGTTGAACTGTATAGTCTCTGAAAATAACTGCGTTTTCCTTTAAAAAAAATACAAGTCAGTAGTTATAGCAGGAGTGTCTCTCATAAAATTACAATTATTTCACCTTAAATGTACAAAACTGCACTTGGAAGATTGTGAAGAGACACGTGTCTGCAAATTATATCTAATTCAAGGGAAGGCTTTCTTCCCCACCCACTCCCAACCCATGTAGGTAACTGTACCCCCCCTTTCCCTGCCTTGTATTTTAAGTCTCTCAGGGATTACAATTGTTTGAAGAAAATGCAAATATTTGAGATTTGTGCACAGAAATGAAGAATTTGCCATTCTCTTTTCTTTGCTAACTCAGAGGAAAACTACAATTTTTGAAACAATGTTTAAGTATGTCTGATTTGAGCACTTGCATTTCAAAATAAAAAACAAACGTCTTTGTGATACGAGCTAACAGGATGACTAACTGATTATTTTCTGTTAAGCCCATCTTTCTGTGCATAATGCCTCATAAAGCTATTGCTCGCCCTGTCACAAATCTGCTTTCACTGTCATAATTACCTGAGGGTGAAGCTTCAAAGGTAAAGACAGCAGAAATGTTGGGATATTGAGAAACAGAAAAACAATATTGTCCACGTTTGTCCTGCATGTGTTTTAATAAACGTACAACAAATATGGAATGAAACTTCTAGTAAACCATATGATATAACTTTATTGCAGTGACTCTTTGAAATCCTTTTTCGATAGCAAGTTGCATGTATTTTTTTGAGTCTGATAAAGCTAAGAGTGAAATCAGTGACAACATGTTTTAAGTTACATAATCAGTGTTCATCGCAGGTGTCAATTAATAAATATACCCTAGATACAACAAAACACAATACTTTTTGGCAGATAATTAACTCTTGGCCCACCATAAAAAACAGAATGCCCCAATCAAAACCCCTAAATAGTTCTGGAAATAGGTCAACAGAATAACTGTAGGAACATCCCAATAACCTTTAAATATCATCACCCCTAATTTCACCTCCTCTCTACAGTTTCTAATACCAGCATACGTCCCCCATAACCCTGATCCCCTCGCCTACATTCCCCTTTTTTAGGTTAAGTATATTAAAACTAAAGACTTTCAGCCACTACTTAAACAAATGTGTATTGACAGTTCCACTGACAAGGATGGCCTACATCCCTGGTTCATTTATCTCTGCAGAGATTTCACGTCAGCATTTCTCCAGCATATAAACAAGTTGTGCTAAGCACAAAACATAATGTCAAAAACCTGTAAAAAAAAGGCTACAGTAAACCCAGTTCCTAAACACCCTACCCTACCCTTTCGTACCAGCATTTCAAATTAATGACCAATCTCCATTTTCTCCACCCTAGGAAAAATTCTTAAGAGACACATCGACACACAGCTCTCACAATACATAAATAACTGCAATCTTCTTTCATCCAAACAAGCTTTTGGTCAGGTAGCAGCACATTAACAGTATTATGGATTTACAGATGAAATCATACTAAGTATGTGCAAAGGACAGTTTATGGGTACCATTTTTGTTAACCTTAGTAAGGCATTTGATCTTGGGGATCACACTGTCGTCTTAGATTACCTGCTGAAAATAGGTATTAACCCTGATGCCATTCCTTGATTCCAGAACTTTCTATAAAACCAGCACTTAACTGTCAAAGCCCAATTCTCATTGTTTTCATCAGCCAACCTAAAAGAAAGTGTTCCTAAAGGCATCATAAATAGCTCTCATTCTCTGTCTTCATCAAAAAACTGCCATTCGGCCATCCTTTCCTTCACTTTTCACTATACACTGATGACATGTCTTCATTCTGCTCAAATAAGTACCTCACGGTACTACAAAAAGAACTTCAATCAGATTTCCTCTCCCTTATCCAATGGATCAGTGACAAAAGTAGTCTAATTAACTCATCCTAAACAACAGTTATGCTTTTCAGGACCATGTATAAGCTCTTCAAAAACTGTGTCTCCATTACAGTCTTTGATCATATCAACACTGCTTTAAAAATGTGAATGCAATTAAATGTTTGGGCCTCTGGCTAGACTCAGCTTTGGTCTTGTGCTTGACAATACAAGGAAAAAAGATTCATTTACTCATTCTGGACCAATTAAACTTCCCCCTTTTTCTTCAAGGCCTCCAAAAAAGCAATAGGCAAAAGCATTCTTCTCTCTCAACTGGAATATGGTCTCAGCTTAGAAGCATCTGCTTTAAAAAGATGCTCAGAACACATCAAAACAATCATCAATAAAAACTGCAGGTTCCTCGCACTCTCCCCAAAACATGAACAACACTAAAAACTTCAGAAGAAAAAGAAATAAAATGGTTATGTCAAACAAAGAACTAACCTTCTGTTGTGCTAGCAAGTATTCAAACTTCTAAACATCTAAACAATCTTTACCTTAACCGCTAAACTAATAAGAAAATCCCCATTCTACAACCACAGAAATCATGACCTCTCAGCACCTTCACTACAATCCCAAAAAACAAGCTGCACTATACGGATCACTGCTTTTCTACACTTGTCCCCAGAAGTTTGGGAGCCTATCCCCTAACATTGTAAAGAAGTAACACCTTACCCATTGTGACATTTATGGTTAAAGCCTAATCTTCAGAAAGTTCCTAAATGTCAGTGTCATTTCTCTGGCCACATTATTTTGTCTTGCCATGACTTCTTGCCTTTACACTCTCATGATAGCTAATTTCTACCATGATCCTTACAAAGCATAGCTTAACGACTTGTCACTTTGAATCTATTGAACATAATTGTATAAAACGGTCTCTATAGAGTGTATATAACAATGCTTACCTTTGTTGTGTTTTGTTACATTTGTGTATCTCATTATACATGCTATTTTTTATTTTGTTACTTTGTAATTTTTCCTGGACTGAGACTAAAACTGATCATTTGTTTTCAGTGTTCTATCCTAGTTCGGAAATTTAAGTAAAAAATATTTAATTCTGTATTCTCTTTCTAACATCATCCCTGAACTTCCCAACGTTTTCCCATAATGTGCTTTGATTTCTTGATTATCTCTTCTTATGGAAAGTTTTGCCCTCCTGTAATTAGTTAATTCCTCTGAGGTACGTTAAACATGCACGCGGTCAGTTCCTTTAGCCTTTCTTCATAAGTCTTTGATGCATACCTTATAATAAGGCCTATATTATTCTGTTACCCTTCTTAGCACAGCTACTTTTACTCAGCATGGCTCTAGAAATGGCATCTCTGGAACTGCACTCAACAATCCCAGTACAATAAGAGCAGTCTCGACAGTAGAGGAAGAAATTTCTATTTTTTCATATGATTTCTACCTCCACGTCATGGAATCCACCAAGCTTCTCTTGCTGCCTTTTCACGTGGATTTCTCACTTGTGTATTATCTAATAAAATGATGCTTGAGTCCTTCATTGTTGTACTCACACTCTGCCTTATAATGCTCATTTTAATCTATCCTTAGGTTCATGTCACCTGGGTTACTTGTCATCACTGGGAATATCTCATGCCATTTTTTTGTAGATGTGATCAGAAACATTGTTTAAAATCTGAATGGGTTGTACCGCCAGTTCCACCAGTATCTACAACTTTGGTATCCTATAGAAAAGAAACCACTTGGGTTTGTCTGTCATAACCATCCTGCTTTACCCTGCTGTAACAGTGAATTGTATCCCAGCTAACACTTCTAAATAAGGTTATTAAAATAATCATTCTGAAATGCCTGTCAGTATCTGGTCATAGTGGTCTGAGAGTAGCTGTGATAACCTCTAGCGGTTTTACCACACTATGTAAGGTTTTTGAGGCTGTGATGAGTATATACTGAGGCTGTACAGTACTGAGGTATCTAAACTATAGACAGAACTTTTCACCAACATCATAATGAGTGAGGTTTTCTTGAGATGGGGAAACACTGCCAATGACTGCAATCTGTTTTGACCAGTTGATTGTTTTCAGAGGTTGCATGCTCTCGGTAATGATACCACGTCACTTTGTAAGTCAGCATTTGGCCATATTCCTGGATGAAGCCCTGAGTGGCATATGCACAACTCATACTTGTGCTGTGTGCACTGTAAGCATGCACTGGTGTACACGCTATTTTCCATGTCGGTTTGGCTTTAAGTGCACACCCTGGCTTTTTAATCTCATAAACTCCTTGGAAAAGGAAAATGAATCAGTAAATAATAGACAGCAGTTATGAAATGCACATGGCACACCTGGACCTGACTAAGGCATTTGATACTATATGCCTTGCAGCTATCATTAACAAACTCATTAACTTGAATATAAACGCATTATGTAGTGAGATGGATAGCAAACTGGTTATGCATAGAACCCATGTTGTTAGATTTTGCAGTTGCTATGTCTGAAAGGAAAATGGGCTAAACTCTTGGCTAGGCTTATAAGGGCCTCAGGGCCAATAGCCTAGTAACTTCCAATGATCCTATGATCCTAGGAAATATCTTAAGTCGAGTCTTTCCGAGACTAGTTCTCGGTCCTGTGCTATTTGACATCTGCTTCTCAGAACTTAAAGCCAATATCCCCATGGCCTGTTGTTAATAAACTATGGTGACTGCAATAAACTAGGAATTGTTATTAAACATACCCACTGACTTGCAAAGACTCCAGATAGAGCTGGACTCCATAACTAACTGATATAAGGGCAATGGCTTCAAATTAAATACAGAAAGTATAGCAGAGTGCACTTTGTTAATACAAATATCACACAGATGTCATCAGGGGTGTATACACCTTTGTGGATGCCTCCCTATCCTTTGCAGTAATTTTATTAATTAATTAATGTATTTATTTATTTGTTTACCAGCATTGCCCACCAGGGCATAAGGTATAAAAAAACAATAACAACAACTGCAATGACTTTAAGCAGTTTAACAGAATAGAGCACATACTAAAGCTTAAACAGAGTTCTACAAAAGACAACAGTACTTATCAATAGATAAAAATATTTGTAAGTCATGAATAAAATCTCATACGAGTACAACAGTGGTTCAAAACAAAGTGGAAGGAAAGAAAAATAAATTCAACTGCCAGAGCATGTTTTTAAAAAGTGAGGTCTAAAGAAAAATATAGAGTGTTAGGGGATAGTTACAGCAGATATAAAAGTGTACACACCCCTGTTAAAATGCCAGTTTTTTGTGATATAAAAAAATGATACAATAAGCTGGTTGTATAAGTGTGCACACCCTTAAATTAATACTTTGTTGAAGCACCTTTTGATTTAATTACAACACTCAGTCTTCTTGGGTCGGAGTCTATTAGCATGGCACATCTTGACTTGGCAATATTTGCCCACTTTTCCTTGCAAAAGCACTCCAAATCTGTTGGATTGTGAGGGCATCTCTTGTGCACAGCCCTCTGCAGGTCACCCCACAGATTTTCTATTGGATTTAGGTCTGGGCTCTGGCGGGGCCATTCCAAAACTTTAATTTTCTTCTGGTGAAGCCATTCTTTTGTTGATTTGGATGTATGTTTGGGGTCATTGTCATGTTGAAAGGTAAAATTCCTCTTCATCTTTCTAGCAGACACCTGAAGGTTTGGGGCCAAAAGTGTCTGGTATTTCATAATTCCCTCCACCTTGACTAACGCCCCAGTTCCAGCTGAAGAAAAGCAATCCCAAAGCATGATACTGCCACCACCATACTTCACCATGGAGATGGTGTTCGTTTGGTGACGCAAAGTATTGTTTTTGCACCAAATGTACCTTTTGGAATTGGGGCCAAAAAGTTCATCATTGGTCTCATCAGACCATAACACATTTTCCCACATGGTTTTGGGAGATTCGATGTATTGTTTTGCAAATTTTAACAGGGCCTGGATGTTTTTCTGTGTAAGAAAAGACTTCCATTTTGCAACCCTACCCCATGTTCCAGACATACGGAGAATAATGGAGATTGTTGTCACATGTAGTAGACAACCAGTACTTGCCAGAAATTCCTGCAGCTCCTTCAGTGTTGCTGTAGGTCTCTTGGCAGCCTCCCTGACCAGTTTTCATCTTGTCTTTTCATCAATTTTGGAGGGACATCCCATTCTTTGCAACATCACTGTTGTCCCATATTTTCTCCACTTTTTGATGACTGTCTTCACTGTGCTCCATGGCATATCCAGTGCTGTGGAAATTTTTTTGCACCCCTCTCCTGACTGATACCTTTCAACAATGAGATCCCTTTGATGCTTTGTAAGCTCTCTGCAAACCATGGCTTTTGCTGTAGCAGGCAACTGAGTAAATGTCAAGAAAATCCTACTAGGACAGCTGAACTTTATTTGGGGTTAATCAGAGTCTCTTTAATTGATGACAGATGTTTATCCAAGAAGACTGAATGCTGTAATTAAATCAAAAGGTGCTTCAACAAAATATTAGTTTAAGGGTGTGTGTGCACACTTATCCAATCGACTTATTGTATGTTTTTTATTTTTTATATTTTTCCCCTAACATATTTGTTTGTTTTTCAATTGAACTGTATAGGTTATAGGTTCATAGGTTCATAGGTTCATAGGTTCATACTAGGCTATCTGCCCGAGGGCATTTACAAGCCTAGCCATAGTTTTGTTGGCTTACCACCTTTAATATATAATAACTATATAATTATTTTTGCTGTGCTCTGTTGAGCAGAGACACTGAGGTAATCCCCCCTGGGGTATCTGCCATCCATCATCCATTCATTCTCTTATCTTATCTTGTCCCACCTCATATTAAAGGTGGGACAAGTTTTGAAATGATTTATTGTGGTCTCATTTTTTTATATCACAGAAACCTGACTTTTAACAGGGGCATTTCCACTGTATGTAGCAGAATGAAGGAGAAAGGTGAGAAGACAAGTTTGAGAGGCAACACCAGGGAAAAGGGGTTGAATCTTGCATTGGATTGGGTAGAGAGTGAAATATATGATTAGTACACAAGCTGAGTGATGGGTTGGGGAAGGCTGAGTAAAAAGATGTAACGTTATATCTGTGAAGAGAGATTGTAAGGTGTCATTGTATGGCATGTGACTGGATAGAGGTAGATGCGTAAAGGATGTGATGTAAAAGGGGATGAAGGAAGAGGGGGTGAGAAAAATCAAGGCAGTGAGTCCAGAGATCTTGAAGGGGAATAGCAGAATGTAATAAAAAATAAGGGGTGATTTGAGGAAAACAGTGGTAAGTAGTAGGGAAACAGAAGAGGAAAGTAAGTGGTTTAGGGTGATATGATCATGTCTCCACTGTTGGTAGAAAATCCTTTTATTTCATCTGGTTAATAACTAAAGACATTTATTACAGGGAGAAAGAAGTCTTACTTCTGTTTCATTCATCTCTCATCTCTCGTCTGCCCCATCCTGGAATACAATGTCCTGTTTGCTATGTACCTATTAAAACACATAAAGCAACTTAAGAGACCACACGGATTCATAGACAGAAAAATCACAAGGCTAACCCTACATATCTGAAGAGCAGGCCCTCAAAGCCCTGTTCAAGGCAAAAAAACACAGTCACTATGGGACCAAAAGACATCCCACCCAGCCTGTCTTCTAAACAGGCTAAAGCATGAACTTGCATCACCACTAAGTACCCTATTCAATCATAGCCTAACCACAGGCTTTGTTCCTGCAGACTGGAGAACAGCAGCAGTTATTCCTCTCCACAAAGATGGTCTAACAACAGACCTGGGGAATTACAGACCCATAAGTTTGACTAGCCTTATCTGTAAGGCCATGGAATGTATCATTATGAACCTCATAAATAAAGACATAGGTGACCTCCAAAACCTGGATCCTACCCAATTCAACTTTGTGAAGGGCAGATCCTGCCTGTTAAATCTGGTGGATTTCTCTGAAAATGTGACCAAGGCCACTGACAAAGGCACATCTGTGCACACAGCATACCTAGACCTTGCAAAGGCTTTTGATGCAATACCACATTCAGGCATTATGATAAACATAGCAAACTGAATGTAAACCCCTTTTTGCACAATGTCCCCCTCACACTATCAAATCAACAACAATACCCTAAGTAGCTATGAAGTGGTAAGGGACCTGAGATCACAAGTTCACTGTGACCTTAAATTTGACCACCATGTGTATACTGTAGTAAGGAAACTTTCTATGTAGCACACTCGATTAGTAAAGGCATCACCTCGAGAGCAAAAGAAGTTATAACCCCCCTATACTCCGCACTTATCCGGCCTATAATTGAGTATAACTCCCCATTTGGCAGGTACTGTACTAAGCACCTGCAGCAATTAGAGAAATCTCAGAGGTTTCTAACAAAGAAGATCAAGGGGCTCCAGCATATGCCTTACACAGACTGAGTAAACTCCCTGTCACTAAACTCTGTATTGTATAGACTTCTTTGGGGAGACTTATGTCTGACCTAGAGCAATCCAAGATCCAAACCCAATGAACTTGCTGCATATCCATAAATCAAACAGGACTAGTACTACCCATTCCAGGGACCTAAATATGGTCTGTGACTTAAATAGGACATGCATGACAGACAGATTTATCTCCCAGCGACTGCCGCATCTTTGAAATAGGCCACCAATTCACGTGAAACAGAGCACCTCTATGACACTGTTCAAGAGGAACCTAGACAAGTGGATGGGGCACCATACATTCTTACCAGGAACCAATCCCACAGTCCTCATGGGCATGGGCAGTCATCACTAAATGCAATCTTGGGTATTGACTAGCATTTCTATGGTATTGCATTGGGACGAAACGGCTAGGCTTAAAATGACATCTGGGTTGATAGCCTAGTTATCTCCCATGATCCTAATGTTTCTTATTTATCTAGACTAATTAGCTACCATTTCCTAGTTTCCTGTCTTGTATAGACTCCTTTGTTGTGCTCTATGCTAAGCCTTTTTTCGCAGTCTTCATAAAATGGTGGCTCCTCAAATTCCATTATAAACTACCTTAATGTCTGCTGACAGTTTAGTGCAGCATCTTGACTCAACACATGTTTATCCCAACACATCCCCACCCTGGAATAATGGCATTATGTGCCATTTTTATTTCCACTGGACTGTAAACAATTAGTGTAGAACAGTAATCAGAAAGCATGATAACATTTCAGGTTATAAGACTCATTCACATTACATGAGCTCGGACAAAAACACATGTATATCCACATTCTAACATACACACACACACACACACACACACACACAGACACACACACACACACACACACACACACACACACACACACACACACACACACACACACACACACATAAGAATGCTCACACACGTGCACCTCTACACATCAAAGAAGTACATTTGACACTTTTAAGAACAGCCCTGGAAACTAAACGGGCATTTGTAAATCTTCCTTGGATCTATACTGTAGGTCCCTCCATGATGCAGGAGAAAACTCCTGATGTTGAGTGTTATGGTAGGTTATAAATAGCGTGTAGATTGATTGCATTATAACTACCTATGGACCTAAGAATGCAGTTTAAATTGTATGCCCTCCCCCCCACTGTGCTTAATATGGACTGAGTTTACCTTGGCATAGAGCACCTTGCACTTGTTCATATCTTTCATTAACCTGACTGTTGGTAATTAACCATCTAGGCACATGTGTTTCTTTAAAAGGGTAGCCTGGGCATGTTTACTTAATTATTTGGGGTCATATCCACATGTCCAATATGTATAGCTCTTAAAATTCACCATCTTTAGCAAATTTTTTCCTGGAGGAGTCAGGTGAATAAACAGAAGGTCTGCAGCTTACAATGCACAGTTTTTAACATAAGCACTAGCTTTTACAACACACTGTTTTAATTCATAGATTTTTTAATTTAATTAAATTAAATTTAATTTATAATACATCAGCTGTTAGACACACTCTGCAAGTGGTCATTACAGTTATAACTTCCACTGGGCTATAAGATGGTTGCACCAAGCTCATTCACACCATATAGCACTAACTTATAGACTATAATGTGGATGTACAGCATGTATTTCCATTAGCTTAAAATACTTATGCATAAAACAGTCAAATGTTATTAGAAACATTATATCTTTGCTTGTGATCTCTCATTTTTAGTTCGTTAGAAAAAGAGGAATATTTAGCATCAAACTGTGGCTACTCAGAATAATTTTATTGACTGTGTTACAGATATTAACAGTATTTCCACTACAAGCAGGTACAATGATCTGTTAAATTCAGTTAGTGTGCCATGATGCATCGAGTTCACACGTTAGGCTGTTAAAGCTGCTGCTACAGAGTCATAAACAGGAAGTTGTGATCTTTATTTAGATCTCCGTTAAGCAAAGAGTAATATCTGAAATAGGCTTGCAACTAGCAGGCGTTATTATAGAAATGTTTTCTAGAGCACTACTTTATAAAATTGTATGTTTTTTTATCATTGCATCCAGTATAAATCCAGTATAAATAAGTACCCTAAAGCAAACTGCAAACATGCAGTGTTCCAAGCATTTAATTTTAAAGACAGCAGACACAAAGCAGTATAACTTGTATTTTTCCTTTTCAGATATTACAGGATAGTATTGATGGTTAAGTGCTTCTAGGCCACCTTTTTCAAACGTGCTTTAATTACTTGTTTACTTGTGAGTAAATATGAAGTATTTTCAAGGCAAACAATGAAATGTAAGTTGAATCGTTTCATGTTAGATGCGACTCCTAATCTAATAGATACACACACTACTCTTCTTCACAAGTTTCAAGTTTTAAACCTGGCATTTGAAGAACAAACTACTTCTGTTTTTGATTTCCTTGCTGGTTTCAGTGCTATACTTGGCAAGTTTGATTATTTCAGCATCATGAAAACAACTGACTCATTAGTTCACTAATGCAGTGAAGGAGGGATGGTTTATTCTTTAGGCACTGGCTATGCATAGTAAAACTCTCGAGACATTTGTATGCATGCCACTTGCTTTCTTGCCATTTTTACCTCCACTGGACTATAAACAATTATTGTAGAACAGTAATCAAAAAGCATGATAACATTTCAGGTTATAAGAATCATTCTCATTACATGAGCTCAGACAAATCCACATGCACATCCACATTCTAACATGCACATGAATGCGTCCGCGTGCACACACACACACACACACACACACACACACACACACACACACACACACATGAATGCTCACACATGTGCATACACCTACAAACACATATGCATGTGCATACATATATACATGCATGTGTGTGTGTGTCTATATATGTGCATACATATACGCACACAGGCATACATACACATATGTGCACACATACACACAGATATACACACAGGTGCAAAAACACACACACATGACACACATACTCTCATACAAACAATGCAGACACATCTTTATATTCACACTCTCTTAAACTTACACACACACACACACACACACACACACACACACACACACACAAAACACACATGCATATATGCAAACACTCATACATGTACACACACAGACACACAAAAGTTGCACACACACAACATATATGCACATGTACAAACACAGACATGCATGTGGACATGCTGGTACATGCCCACAGACACACACAAATATAAGAAATAAAAAGACCAGTCTACTCCATTTCTTTTGTTGTTCAAGCACACTTCGAACACTGTTATCTCTCCACATTTGCAATGAAATTCAAGAAGAATACATATTTAGTTTTGGAAAAAATGTTACTGCAAACTATAGTCTTATATTTATATACATATTTATTACAAAAGAATGGATATGTATTGGGCGTGGTGTGGCTTTTCACTGGATGGTCATTGTGGATGGAATATTAAATGTTCACATTCCATTGCTTACAAAATGTGGGAACAAATCTCCCTGAAAGTGTTGTACTTTAAGAAGTTCCATGGGGTCTAGGTTTGTACTGAAACTAATTTTAGATTGACAGCTTTAAAATTATCACAAACACCTCCTTAACTCATATGGACCCAGGTAAAATGTTTAAAAACTTAAAAAAACTTTATTGAAGGTTAAGCGCTTTCGTGCCAATAATTTTTGCATAGAACTTCATCAGAAGAATTCAAACAACACTGCAATCCATATAATTACCCTTCCTTCTAACACGTGCTAAATGATTAATCAATCAATCAATCAATCAATCAATTGTGCAATGAGTTAAAAAACAAATCTACATTTTAATACTGTAAAAGCCGTGTTAAAAACCACGTAAACATCATTTTAACCTCTTACCAACCTACACCTTTAACCAAAATAATGTTTTATTTTCAAAGTAGAGGAAATGGAGTATGAGTCATGAAGTCTGGGATAAGCATTCAACTGCAGTTGCCATACCAACTCCCTTTTGTCCAAATATTCGTTCATAAAAAAATCCTAGCATCTTGACACAGTTGTCCAATGACAGTGAAAGCAAAACAATGCATTGCATTATTTTGTACGCGTTTACTCAAATCATTTGTGGGGTTTTCCTTCTTAATATCCTGCACATGTTCATAAATTCTTTTCCTTCATTTACATAAAGTTTTTCCAGTATAGAAAACAGGACAATATTTACAATTTACCACATACATCATTTGTTTTGAATCACAAGAGCAATGCCCTATTACTGGAAAGATCTTCCCATTAATGTTAAAATATTCCCCTTTGTTGCTATACAGGCACTGATTACATTTCCCACATTTATACATGCCCAATTTTTAAAGTCCTGTGATACAATTAAGACTTTCTTTCTTTTTTTGCTTCCAATTACTGTTTAAAACACGTATCCTTTTTGAAAACAATACGGGGCTTTAATCCCACCTTATCCATTGCTCCACTCTCTACTTTGAAAACATCACAGCTTTTACGTATACATTTTATCAATGCTTTACTATCTAAATTAGATGTAATAATACATAATTTATTGTTATTCCTAAAATCATTTCCACCATTACAACCAAATTTCTAAATTGCCATCGTCACTCAACAATGATACATGGAATCCCCTGACTCTTTTATTGACTACTTCCTCTTTGATTCTTAATAAAAAGTTGTCAGGATATCCCCTCTACTTAAACATGTCCATAACAATATCACACTCATGCAAGAAGGTATCTAATTCCAATACCATCTGGCCCAACCTAATCAACTGGCCATTCTCCACCACCTTCTTTTGGTATGTGGGGCGCCAGCTTGAAAAATGCAAATAGATATTTGCAAATGTTGGCTTTCTATGAATGTGCAATATATATCTTTCTTTATCTATATCCTTGCTTAACTCAACATAGAAATACGCTATTTTCTTTGCTGAAAATGTGTATGAACTTCAAAAATGTTACTGTGTGATTTATATAATCAATAAATTCAACCAACTTTTCCACTCTTTCTCTCCAAACAATAAATATGTCATCTAAAAAAAAAGGTGTAAAATACCCAACATTCCTTGTACACACTGTTAAACACATATTTATAGTCACAACCTGCCATGGATAAGTTAGCAAAAGCAGGGGCACATGCTGTCCCCATCACCACACCAGTATTTTGCTTAAAATACTG
Source organism: Protopterus annectens (assembly GCF_019279795.1). NCBI lineage: Eukaryota > Metazoa > Chordata > Ceratodontiformes > Protopteridae > Protopterus > Protopterus annectens. Next base: position 1,553,443,374 of record NC_056726.1, read on the forward strand.
CCCTTCGAAATGGATATAGTTATGTTTTAAATCCATCTCCATTAAAGCTGATGCTACATTTATCCTATCATCACTTAAATCACCCAAATAACATAGCTGTTCTTCCACCCATCTAAGACACACATCATGAGGAGTTACAGAATATAAGTTATGTACATTTACAGTAACAAATATTACTGTTCAAAGTACGAGATCTTACTAATATTCCTCAAAAATTGCCACGAGTCTTTGCACACGTGACAGTTTACTCACACTATTTTTGAATGAGCTATCTAAAAACTGAGCTTTAAAAAATGTTTTACTCCTTGTGGCATCAACAATAGGCCTCAGTGGTGGATTATTCAGATCTTTATAAAGTTTGGGGATACCAAATATATTGGCGATGACAGGTGCATCATTATATATATACTTAAATTCACTCTCAGTAATTTGACCCTATATCAACAAATCATGCAGTATATCGATTTTCCGGTGATTGATATTAATTTCAGACTTTGACACTTCATAATACGTATCATCACAAAGTATGACACTCATTCTGTTACTGTAGTCTGTACTTTTACAATTATAATGGTCACATTATATCAGATCATGAAGAGTTTTTGTACCTTGTAGAACTGATGATATAGCACTTTAATGCTTATTTATTCACTAACTGTGCAGGGGAACTGATATATTTTTCTACCATGACTTAAGATACAGGTAAAGATAACTGCAAATTAAACAGTATACAGTATTTATGTGACATTCTAAGTCATATAGGTAGTATGCATCAGGGGATGAATAGATTCTTAATTTTTGTGACACTGAGGTGAGTGGGTGGTCTTCATGTATGATTCCAGTTAGTCTGAGTGTTTTAGCATCAGCTTCCTCCTAACCTGACATCCATGTTATGTTTAGATCAGGAGATAAAGTACCACATTGCCTTTTAGACGTTCTTTTAAAACTTCATGGCGCATTTGCGCTTCTTCATTGCCTTCAGCATCATTTCTTCAGGCAGAGGCTTCAAATGAGAAACAATGGCTCACAGGTTCACTAATCATGAGCAATAGCCATAATCATTTGTGACATTACTTCCTGTGACTGTAGTTAGTAGCAACCCGTATCTCAATCAACAAAATGTAATACTAGTGCAAACGTGCGGTGTCCACAAAATAACCCAAAGTTAAAACTTCTATAAAGCGCTCACTGCTTCATTTACTAAGGAATGTTACCATAAACTATAATATGTCACATTATTCATTTATACTATACACGTGTGTGTGTGTGTGTGTGTGTGTGTGTGTGTGTGTGTGTGTGTGTGTGTGTGTGTGTGTGTGTGTATGTGTGTGTGTGTGTGTGTCTATATATATGTAGGGCCTTTACAAGCCTAGCCTTGTAATAATCCATGTACCCCAGTTGACCATAGTTAGATGGTCATTGTTAGCACAGCAATTCTATTATCAGCACTGAATGCCCCTGTCCATAACATAAGGGACATAGGTGCCATCCCCGGGGTGAATTTATGGTTACCCATTTAACTGTCAAGGTTGCACTTAAATAGGGTCATTGAGGATCTCTGCTTCACATAAAGTGGGAGCTTATTCCAGAGGAGCATCAGTGTCTTGAAGCTATAGCTGTCTCTCCCAGATGTTTTGTTAATGTCACAGGCTAGACTCAACTCCTATTTGATTGGTAGATGTGCAGCATTTCCATTAGAACAGGGTCAGAAAGTGCTGTGTAGGCCAGGCACAGGTCAATCTCAGCACCCTGTATTATACACAATACAGTGACAGGGCTTTCAGTCTTTTCATGAAGGTCACATGGTGGAGCCCTGGATTCTCTTGGTTTGAAACCTCTATGGTCTCTCCAGCTACTGCAGGTGTCTGTTGAGGTACACATAAATATAAAGTTGAAGTGCACAAACATCAGAAAACAAATTGCCTGCATAACAAGACATACTTAGTGACAAAGCAAAAACATCAAAAGTCCAACCTATAGTAAAAGGAAAACAAACAGTTTATTTTTGTGATCACTTAAAAAAATCCCAACACTAACAGGTGACACAATTTGACTGCACAGTGGTAGTGTTAGGGGAAAAGGTTTTCTTTTATAACATAAAGCATAGGGCAGGACTAGGGACAGGGGAGTGTTAGTGTAACAGGGTTTGCACATACTGTATTAGTAAGCTTTCCTGAACTACCTTACTAATGTGTGCTAATCCTTGCTCTAACCCTAACCCCACCTCTACTCCTTGCCTGCCAAATAAAAAAAACTTTCCCTAACACTGCCACTAAGCAACACACTCATTTGTTTATTTAAATTACTTGTTTAATTCAATTAATTAATCGATTCATTTCTTTTTTATACATTTATGTTCATCAAGGTAGTGGACTGATGCAGAATGTGACCCATTTTAGCCAATGCTCAAAAGTTGCTATAGAATTAAGACTCAAGAAAGCTTCTATATCAAATACTTCAGCAGAGCGCACTTGTAATAAGTATTAGGGGTTAGGAATGTTCAAAATCAATATATTACCGTGAAAAAAAGGAAACATGCACGGTGCATACATATGTATAAAATAAGAAAAAGAACTGTTTAACAAATGTGAAAAGACACTTTTTTCAAACGCACACAAAGTATATTCATATGCACATATCTGAAATTAAAGAATTACTTGTTCACCATGTGGACTCTCAAGGAATGTTTCATACGACATAATTTCCTGCTCCTACAGATTAGTGGAGTGAGAGTGTGGAAGGGATTTAGTAACCAAAATGTCAGTGAAAGCTACAGCATGAAATGATATTCACTAGCAGATGCTTTGGTTAGGTTATCTGGAAAGGTGTTTGAAGCAGGTGCACGTGGTCTCTTATCGAGGAAACTTTGAGGATCATGACTATAAGCTGGTAATCTGCTGCTTCCCTTAGCCAGTGGTTTGATTCCTTCAGCTTCTATTTGCCTACTGTATGACTCTCAGCAAGTCACTTACCCAGAAGTTGCTCTCAGGCTGAGTCTAAAAAAGGGCCAGATGGATCAATGAAGTAAAATAACAGGTATGCCATGAATTTCATTTGGAAGTGAGACCTATACTGCTTGTGTGAGAATTGATTTTGCATGGTTGGTAGATGCGAGGGAACATATTACTTGTGTGAGGATTGATTATGTATGGTTGGTAGATGTGAGAGAACATACAAATTGTATGAGGATTGATAATGTATACTTGGTAGATATGAGAGAGTTTGCAGGCCTGGTTAGTACAGGAGTGCTATTTGCCTGGAATGTAACTGATATGGGGTATTTTAACAGATAATCTTGGTTTGGGGAGGGTTCCTGTCATTATAGGGGGTATTATGAATGAGGCAGAGAAGACGTAGGTCAGCATTTTTCCTTTACTGGGAGCTCGTTTGAGGGTGATACAGTGTTTTTAGGTCCGACAAGGATGAAGCAGCAGATTTTGTTACAGAAAACCTGTATGCCTTTAAGGTTTGTGATAGAGATATAGGCAAGCTGTGGTAATGCATATCCTACCTGTGACTGTAAAAATGTTTTTGCATATAGCTTTTTATCCTTCCTGAGTAAGGCAATGGGAAATTTTGCAACATCAAAGCAGTGCAGTGCAGAGTAAATTTTAGCTTTTAGAATGGTGATGTGCAGTGATATGTTTAAGCTTGAATCTAGAATGGCACACAGTTTCATTAATGCAGGAGAAGGCTAGACTTTACATCTTATATGGTTAAAGCAATGCTTCTGTGATTTGTCAGATCAAAAATACCGCAGAATGAAGCTTCATATTTTGACAAATGTAGGCCTTAAAGGCACAACATCAACATATGCTCACATCTGTTTGATACCATGTGAGCATTTAGCAATATATTCAAACTCAAATAGTTTTATTTCCGGAACATGACTTTTTGTCATTCTTTGCCTTAGTTTTATGCTGACAGCCTCCTGTGACTGTAACTTTCATAAGATGCATAATGAGTAACTTTCATAGATTACTGGCACCATTAAAAACACAACTTTTTCTGTGCAGCCTGAATGATAAAATCAAGCAGAGAAAGAGGTTTAGTGGTAGCAGTGTTGCAACAAGTTTTTTGCTGTACAGTACATTGCTGGAATGTGTAACGCTGGCTAATAAGAATGCTGCAACCACATTAGGAACATACAGAAAGATATGTATAAAACATGGAATGTCACATTGAGATGGCATTAATGCCTTTAGAAAAATATTAAAATTTTAGACATAACAATATATATCACTGTATATAGATATAGCTCAAAAAGCACTCAAAGTTAATGGAAATACACCTTTTTAAAAGACACAATCTGTGACTTTTCTCGGTTTCCATGCCAAGAGCTATATTTAGATATTGTTTAGACAATGTTGTGATAATTGAGGTAATTCAATTATGTGTTTATATACCATGCAAATTATAATAATGCCATGTAATAATGCTACCAGTCTGGCATCTGTTCCTGCTGCATTAGTGTTCTCATTGCTATCTTAGCACATCACAGTTGTGCATTTTCTGTTTATGGCTCCCTGCATTCTTATAACTCAGGTGAAGGCATTCTTGCAATGAGGCATTTATGTGCAAAGTAATCCACTGTGTGTTACCGCAAACTAATTACATGCATAATAAAGTAAAATCACACTGGGATGTACGCCACTGCAGTAGCGTTGTCGCCTCGTAGCAAGACGTTGTCCCGTTTGATTCTCAGCTAGAGCGTCTTCTGTGTGGAGGCATACGTGAATGGGGCGTGCCTTCGTTGAAGGTTGTGCGTCAGGGCTGGTAACTCGGCATGTAAAAATCCACTACCAAACATTAGTGGAGCGGAGTTCCGCTGTGGCGACCCCTAACCGGGAAAAGCCGAAAGACACAAACACTGGGATGTACGCGTCCTAGGATCCCACGGCTATATATGTTCAAATTGCCACACTTATTTTCTACTATAGATTTCCTACCAAATTTATAATGAAAGAGTGCAAACATTTACAGTCATCAGTTTGCAATGGGTGTTGTTCTAGTGAATAATTCTTATCCATGGGACTGTATGTGGCTGCGCAATATTCTTGTTTTCTTTTTTTTTTCTTGTTCATTTTATATCACAGTTTGGATAAAAAAAAACTTTTGTTTTCAAAAATGTTAGCATTTGATATTTAGCTTAAAATATGTTGCTTACTAGCTAAGACTCCTATGGGCTAAGAATTGTTTATCCTCTATAAATATAAGCTTTTAGAATTGTACGTGTCTGGGAGCCTCATATTGGTTTAGAAATACCTAAAAATGTTAAAACTAAAAATCTCAGTCCCACTGAAAAACTGATATGCCAAATATATCTTGACCAGACTATATCACTTGTAAAAATCTGTTGCTCCATAGTACCTGCCACTGCTTTAATCTGATGTAAATTGCGGAGAAGGTACTTTCACCTTCCACAGATGTACATATGTATTGCTCTAAATATTTGTCATACAATTTTTGTGTCTTTTTGGAAACTATCACCCCATTATCTTGACAAGTCTGATCTGTAAAGCCATGGAATGTATTATTATGGATCTCATAAACAAGGATATGGGCAATCTCCAAGCACTTGACCCCCACCCAGTTTGAATTTGTCAAGGGTAGAGCTTGCTTATTGAACCTGGTTGACTTCTTTGAGACTGTCACCAAGGCCGTGGATGAGGGAAAATCAGTACATACAGCTTACCTTGACTTGGCCAAGGCCTTTGACACAATCCCTCACTCAGGCATCATCGAAAAGCTAACACAACTTGGCGTAAATCCCTATCTAAACAGGTGGGTGGCCAACTTGCTCATTGATAGGACCCACAAGGTCAAAACAGGCACCTCCACCTCTGACAGCAGACCTGTTCTTAATGGTGTTCCCCAGGGATCTGTCCTGGGACCCCTACTGTTTGGCATCCGCTTCTCAGAGTTCCAGGCAAAGACAAAAAGCCTGTAGCTGACCAAGTTTGTAGATGACTGTAAGTTGGGTGCTGTCATTGACTCCCAAATAATATTAACATACTACAAGAGGATCTCACAGCAACAAATGACTGGTGCCAAAGTCATGGCTTTAAGTTAAATGCAAAAAAATGTATTATCATACCATTCAGCAAATACATGGCCTCTACTGATTACCACATCAATGCCAACCCCCTAAGCACACAACCTGTGGTGAGAGACCTGGGTACACAGGTTGGCAACAATTTTGCATTCTACCATCATGTAGCAGCAGTGGTCAGTAAAGCCTTTTACTTGGTTCATCTCATAACTAAAAGGATTGCATTCAGAAAAAAGGAGGTTATTACCTCTATCTCTTCTCCTCCATTAGGCCAATAAATGAGTGCAATGTCCCATTTGGTATGTACCTCTCCAAACACCTGCACCAACTGGAAAGGCCACAAAAATACCTGACAAAGAGAATCCATGAACTCCAACATCTGTCCTATGTGGACAGGCTCAAATCACTATCACTCTACTCAGTATCATACAAATTGCTCAGAGGTGATCTGTGTCTCACCTACAAGGCAATCTCAGACCCTGCCCTACTAGAGATGCTCCATATCCATAAGTCTAACTCCTTATGCATTACCAACTTGAAAGGCCTAAATCTAACACACAACATTAACAAAACCTGCTGGAGAGACAGGTTTGTCTCCCAGCGGCTGCCCCGTCTCAGGACTAGACTTGCCTTACATGTCAGAGTCACTTGCTGACCCTCTTCAAGCACAACCTTGATGAGTGGATGGGAAACCACAAATTTGTCCTAGGGGTTCCACCTGTGTCCCTCATTGATAGGGGTGAAAGATGCTGACTGAGATTTCTTTTTTTGGGGATAAACTCTTGGCTAGGCATGTAAAGGCCCCAGGGCCATTAGCTTAGTAATGTCCTATGATCCTATGATCCTATGATATTCAGTAAGAAAGAAAAGATAATACAGTTGCTGCCTTTATAGATTTCTTACAAAAGAATGACAATTGCAGAATAGACCACAACCCACCCAGCCCAAAATACTTGTTTTTCTTATCAAAGTAAAAGCTTCCTGTAAAAGAATTACATTTTTTCAGTTTCTTTTTGCTTCCAGTAATCTATCACCTTCAAGACTCTATTCCATTTTCTTTACTGATCCAATCATGTCTACCAAGGTGAGAGACTATAACCCTTTCGTTTCTCCAGGGAGTGGGGGGAGGGAGGGGGGAGGGGCAGGAGCGGTTGGTCACACATGAAGGATCAGAGAGTTTCTATTTGATCTTATTGTTTTCCTGTACACCTATCCACTATGACCCAGGGAAGTGGTATGTAGTGGACGTATTCAAGGCTACACTTCCCATTTCTGTGAGTGGCATCACCTCAGTAGCCCTGCGTCCTTGAAGCCAGGTGCTCTCAGTCATCTTTCCTGTCACCGTGAATCTTAGATGGTTTCCGCATCCCAAGCATGTGCCCAGCAACCTTCCCACTAGAGACAGAGGTGAGCAGATTCATCCTCATCATTCATTCATTTCCTCACTCAACTCTTGTAGCTCCTGATTCACTAAGCAAATCGAGGTTGTCTGGTTCATAATCGCAGCTTTAGCTCTCTGTACCATAAAACTGGCTTCCTGTTATGGTTGTCTCTGTTATTTCATATCAGAATAGCATGTTTCCACTGCAATGCCATAGTTTTCTGCAATAAACCCCCTCCCACAAATATTAGGACATTTATCATTTTCATGATTTCTCACAGGACAAAACTGCCCAAATTAAGACATCTTGCAACAATAGATGAGGAAATAGTAACCCTACTCAAAGTTAGTTTTATGAGAAGTAATTTATTCATTGTTAATTATTTTACTGCGCCATATTATTCTGTCAGCTGATTAAACATGGCTCCATTTTTGATGCTGGCTGTCATCCACTGGGGAAGGCTTGAGTGGAGACTATGGTATTAACAATGTTTAAAACAATGGGCGGAGAGAATCCATAACTTAAACAGTAAAATACCTTTGACTTATAAAGAGATTTATCCCCTAAATTGTGATACCACAAATCAGGAGCGGCCTTAGGTCAACTGGTGCCCTAGGCAAAAGGGCTCCATGGTGCCCCCTCCCACACCACCTGGTGCCCTCATCCTGGCCTACCTACACCAACAAAATATAAAAAAAGCCCTGCACAGAGCGCACCCCACGGCACCCTAGGTTGCCCCTGCCTAAGGCTGGCTATGCCACAAATGTCCAATAGTATGAGTTCTGTCAACTCATTCTACAAGTCAGACTTCATTGATTTTTCAGTATCAAGCAGGGCAACACAAAACATATAAAAACAAGCAAAAATGTTTTTAGCACAGGCCAAACCCCCTTGATGTGGAGAGGGACTTTGCCTCCTCCACCTCACTAATTTATGTACAGTAACTCCACTTGCACTACAATTGGGACAAGTGAAAAATCCCTGAAGTGCACCATCAGCTTGAACAATACAAGTGCATGCAGTTTTGAGAAATCACACAGAAGTTAGTTGAACCAGGAATGCCACAAGGAAGTTTAGGTTCATAGGTAAATACCAGGCTATCACAAGCTTAACCTATAACCCGAGATCAGTCTTAAACCCTGTACCTTGTATCTGGGAGCTGAAGACTGTAGCCATTATGCAACCCCAACCACATAGGTATGTTAAGCGACAAAACTGCTATTTGTCTCTGGTAAGGTTCAAATAAAATCTGGATAGCCAATTCGTGTAGTTCCATTAATCGGTTTATCCAATCATGTGACTTACAGATGGAGGCTGCTGCTTCCTAGTTGTTTTCACTGCCTTACCTAGTAAGTAGTGTTGTCAGCACTAGCATTTTTGAAATGACGTTGGTTACATAATACACAAAGTAAAATAGCATCAGATATTCACTGTATGATGCCATGATCATGTGATATTGTTTTTATTATAGTATGATCGTCAGTCATTCCGAACTACAGCAAAAGAGATGAGATAAGCAGAGAAACAGGTGAACAAAACTGACTTTTATACGTGTAGGCTTTGCAGTTGCTGCATCTAGCTTTATGCAATTATCAGACCTTTAGCCTTGACTGCAAACTTCCATTCAGCCATGTAACTGTCATATACATTTTTACTGTATTCTTAGTAACTTGTATTGCTCATTTGTATACTTTGTTGCCCTGATGTGGGTCCTTGGACACAGATGAAATATGTGTTTTTGGCTCTGTCTGAACTACCTGATTAATAGACCCATAAATCCATACTCCCCCTATGGAGACCTTCTCCTTTTTAATCCCAGATCATAATCCATGGACTTAAGTCTGGGAATAGTCTTGTGGCACAACACACTAACATGTCTGGGAAGCGCAGTCAAGGTTGCATGGGAAAGGCACAATCAAAGCACCATCATGTTTTAGAAGGCAGTAGAACACAGATTTAGTCCTACAAGCTCCTCAGTTTGACCTGCATCTGCTCACATATTACGGGTTCCCACTTAAGATTCATACATCACCTTGAAGACATGTACACCCCATTACCACAATGCTCACTACAAACATTCATGGGGCCAACCTTTTCACTGATACATAACCCATGGCCTGCTATGCCGACCTGAAAAGGCAATAAAAATTGTGTTATATGACAATGTAATACACCATGCCACAGTGCATTGTTAGCTTCACTAATGTAAAATTCATGCAGTTTGAATTATTTAAATATAGTTTACGGGGTTATCTTAGGGATGTGCATATACACTGTGTAGCATGATAAATAGATGCCTGCACATTTTTCAGCCCTTAGTAATCTCATAATTCTATCTTTACAACTGAATATGTTTAAAATATAAAGTAAGGAAATTGGTGGTGGGATATGGTGTAAATAAACAACATCTCAAATGGGCACACCATAAGCTGTTTTAAAATTGTATTTAATTACATAGTTCTAAGGCACTTATCATGCTTTTCAGGCTATGGTGATGTTTTATATTATAAATACAAAAAAATTATAGAAGAGATTTAAAGCCAGACCCTGCGTACTTCTTTTTTGTACCTATCTCCATTCTGCAACAGTTAGCAAAGTGGCATTATTAGGACAGAATGTGTCACCTGGTTAGACAGCTCAAAAGAGAGGTTCTGAACCTCATTAAAGATTGTGACATAAATTCAGGGATCTATATAGACTAAAACATTACAGTTTGTGTGTATACTTGGGTATTTTTGATGTGTGCGTGTGCGTATGTGTGTGTGTGTGTGTGTGTGTGTGTGTGTGTGTGTGTGTCTGTGTGTGTGTGCATGTGTGGTATAATCAACATGAAATGGTCAGTTAACAGCCTTAAATTCAGGTAGTTATGCAATAGGTGGTTAGTCATTTATTCTTGTTCAATGTTTAGTGTCACTAAGATATCGACAGCCAGTGAATGCATGCAGCAACAGTCCTTGCTGTTGAGAGAGGTGATTTCAAAACACCATTTCCGTTCTTAAAAAAAAGCAGGGCCCCTTGCATAGGTTGCAGGCTTTCCTGTTTCAAAGATGAGTTTGTGAAACGTGCAACTCCAGCCTTATCTCTTATGGTCAGAATATATGGGGGAGGGGGTATGACAGAGACAATTAGATCCTTCAGACAGATAAATAACATAGAGGAAAGTGTATTTTGTGGATGCAAAAATATTCAAAAGAAAGGCAGCAAATGGTGAATCTGCACAGGATAGCTCCAGTGCAGATGATTTAAAGTGCTCATTCACTGTAATAGAAATGTAAATGGCAGCTTTGGTAATGAGTTTAATAAACTCTGCACCCAGATAAAAATGTCCTGTACTCTACTATTTGTTTTTCTACACCCTGGTATTTTGTAAATGCCGTCATATTCATTGCTGTACATTGTTGCATAGTTTTCAGTGCATACACTGGCTGGGCATTTCAGGGCTCTGTGCAGCACTCAGCACTTCCTCCAGCCCTAACTTTCTTTTCCTGATATATTATTTCCCAGCTTGCTTGCAATTATCCTTCACATGACACCATCAGGCAGGGCCTCACCCTCAGTGAAGATCGGCCTATGGATGTACCAAATAGGGCCCAGACACTTGGGTGAAAGTTGGGGGAGTGTTGCTACTTGTATCCTTCTGAACATGTACACATGTTTTGGAATACATAGTTGAATCTATTCCCTGATATGAGTGAGTACACTGAGGTTTATGGAGGCATGCATGCTTCCACAATAAGCTCCTGCATGCATACAATAGATGCTCACAAGACAATTTAATACATAGGGTGACTCAGAGATCCCGCACCCCTCCACTTCTTTTCCTGCCTTCATGCTGAGAACAGAGTGCTGGTTTCTTAGCACACCATCTGTTTCCCACTTGGCTGACCCTCAGGTTCCCAGAATGCTAGACCAGCAGCATAACCAGTCACATTATCCTCATATCATTAACTCATGCCCTCCAGTACAACTCTTTTGAGTGTGTACCTTTAACTCCTAGTGGGTGTGGCCTGAGCCTTTAAAAATTAAGTCATCACCTTACAATTCTAACACATACTCATTGAAAGAGGTCAGATATCAATACAATTGTGTTTGCCATCATGTATGCTTCAAGATAAAATATTCTGATACCATGTATGTAGCATGATTTTGGAATTATTAATGCAATATGAACAAGTAATAATTGACGCCTAGAGGAGCAGTAGGAATTAACTGCATATGCACCTGGAGGCATCACTCGGATGTAAAACTTAATTATATACAGCTAGTAGAACACTATAACAGTCTGAAGTGTCAGTAATGAATGCTTCCAGAATGCATAATTAACTGGCTTGTAAATGTGTGCAAGATAAAAGATGGCCAGAGCCGAAAAAACGAATACACCTCTGTAAACAATAGAGACTGCAGCTCTGTTTTTTTTTTGTTTTTTTTTTTTACCTGGAAGCTTGGCCATATTAATGCACTGGACAGTATTAGGTAGTATAGTCTATTATGCACAAATACTGGCACATTTTTCAATGGTGATTTGGACAAGGATCTAACACAGTAATTTCAGTCCCCCCGTTGTTAAACTCCCTGCTCTCTGTTCATCCTACAACATAATTGACAGTTTAGTTTCTGAGTGTGCATCAGTAGAATTTATATTTTTGTTATTATTTTTTCTTTCGCCATGGCTATGTGACCAAGTGGTTAGTAGCTATAAGTGGGTTTGGAGTGCAGGCAGGCTTGACCCCCTGCAAAAAACACCTTTACGTTTAATTAAACTGAAGATTTGACTGTTTGAAGTGAAGCTTCAAGGAACAGACTCTTGATAAAATGCTGGTGGTACCCATTGTTTTCAGTGTTTTATGTGACTTTGTAAATGTAAATGCGCACCCCAGTAACATGGAAAAGAGCAACATTGTATAATAAGTGACAATTAAACAGGCCATTGTTCAGCTGATGTACTATTGTAGTACAGCAAACAATATCCACATTGTGAATGGGAAAAACTTGAAACGGTGTATTTCTGGAATGGTGAATGTAAGGATTTACCACAAAATTGACATCATACCTCAGATTAGTGTTCTACCAGCTGTATATAATTAAGTTTTAATCAGTTACAATTTTATCGTAAAATCCATCTGCAAGAAAAGAAAAAGAAACAAACACACACATCAAAGAAATGGATCTGTTAAACACAAGACACACACACATAGAAGAAATGGATCTGTTACAATACACACGCACATCGAAGAAATGGATCTGTTACACACAAGACACACACACATCAAAGAAATGGATCTGTTGCACACAAGACACACACACACACATCGAAGAAATGGATCTGTTACAAAGATGCTTTGCTTTTCAAGTTATAAAATACATAACATGATCCTACAACCCATTTGTGTTGATGTTAAATCTACAGGCACCGGTTATTTAATAAATTATTTAATGAATTAATTTCTTCAGCATTTGTGTGTAACTGTTTTTTTTTATATTTGCTACCTATTTTAAGTTGTCACCAGACACAACGGCTGTGCTGCTGTATATTACAAAACCTGGAAAACTTCAGACTGATTTCTTCTAAAAAGATGAATAAATGATGCTGAAGAAATCATTAAATGTTACAGTTAAAATGTAGTGAACTTCTAAGAAAATATAGACTATCACACTACAGAAAGCAGACAGTCCTCTTTGGGCAGCTGTAGACCACTCAAAATGATTATACACACACACATGCACATGCACACACACACACACACACACACACACACACACACACACACACACACACACACACACACACACACACACATTGTTTTTTTTCTTAGTATGCTTTACTGTGTAAAACAAGTGTTAGTAAGGTTTCTAGTCATTTACGTTATCAACTGAGAGGCTGCAAATGTGGCAGGCCACAGGCCACAGTACACATGAATCTCATTTGCTGTGTCATTTCTTGGATTGCGGCCTAATTCATAAACACTTGAGAAGCTCAGATAGTACTAAAGATTTTTGAATCAGCTAGACTCCTCCTTATCAAACATAACACAGTAGCCTTGTTATGCTATTAGGTTATAAAGCTAAAACATGGGTTTTAATCCCCACAGTATCTACTGTATGTTCTGTATAATGAAAACTCATTAAACTTCTGTGTGTTCCTAGATTGCCTGTAAAAAAGGAACCTCTGGTCTCTGTGGGTTTGCTTGGTTGACAAAAGTTGAAGATAAAAGTGACCTTGCTTCACACTGCATGGTTGAAATAAATGGCTTCAAATTAATTCCAATTAGCAAGAACTGATGTACTATATACAAGACTAATGTTATTCCTCATAATAGTTTCATTCTTTTTGAGACACTGTTTTTGCTAACTTTTGTTAACTGTTAGATTGCATAGTGCTGTTCCATGACACATCACTATTATAATTTCTTAATATTTATTTTTGTTGAACAGGTTAAACTCACTAGGCCTGTCTTTTAGGAGAGACAAGAGGTGGATTTAGCCAGATCATCATGGAAATTTTTGCGTTCTCTTTTTATAAGTGCCATGTGATTGTTTACATTCACCTGATGTACCACCAGTTTAGGTAGATGGGGCGTGGAGTTTAACATCTCATTTAAAGCATAGCACCACAGGACCCTAGCACTGTAATGCCAAAACTAGAAAAATCCAAGCACCAAGTGTGGTAAGAGAACCTCTAACCAGATTCTTGGCATCACAGGCAAGCTTGCTACCTATTGAGCAACTGACAACGCCTGAAAAGCTGTTATATGAAGCCCTGTGATAGCATGCAACATCTAGATGGAGTCATTCTGCTTTACTTATTTAACTGTAACCCATGCTTTGCCACTTTCTGCATAACTATTTTGGCCAGGATTTGCAGATCTGTTGCATCTGGTGCATGTTTATTTGCTCTGGGCTTAGCTAGGTACAAGATCTGGAAAAGCAGATCCCAAATCCGAGAGGGTCTCGGTAGTGGATAATACAGGTGTCCCTGCAACTATGGTAAGGGTGTTCAAAGTTCTTTTAATTGTACATAGTTATAGATCTTTATTGTTTATCATGATAAATACCCTGGGTGAGTGCCCACCCATCTTACTGTGTAATGACCTTAGGTGAATGCCCACCCACCTTACTGTATAATGTCCCTGGGTGAATGCCTGCCCATCTTATTGTATAATGACCATGGGTAAATGCCCACCCATCTTACTGCATAATACCCTGGGTGAATGCCTGCCCATCTTCCTATATAATACCCTGGGTGAATGCCCACCCATCTTACTGTGTAATGACCCTAGGTAAATGCCCACCCATCTTACTGTATAATACCCTGGGTGAATGCACGCCCATCTTACTATATAATGACCCTGGGTGAATTCCCGCCCATCTTACTGTATAATACCCTGGGTGAATTCCCACCCATCTTACTGCATAATGACCCTGGGTGAATGCCCGCCCATCTTACTGTATAATGACCCTGGGTGAATTCCCACCCATCTTACTGTATAATACCCTGGGTGAATGCCTGCCCATCTTACTGTATAATACCCTGGGTGAATGCCCGCCCATCTTACTGTATAATGACCCTGGGTGAATGCCCGCCCATCTCACTGTATAATACTCTGGGAGAATGTCTGCCCATCTTACTGTATAATACCCTGGGTGAATGCCTGCCCATCTTACTGTATAATACCCTTGGTGAATGCCCGCCCATCTTACTGTATAATGACCCAGGGTGAATGCCCACCAATCTTACTGTATTATACCCTGGGTGAATACCCGCCCATTTTACTGTATAATACCCTGGGTGAATGCCTTCCCATCTTACTGTATAATACCCTGGGTGAATGCCCGCCCATCTCACTGTATAATACCCTGGGTGAATGCCCGCCCATCTTACTGTATAATACCCTGGGTCAGTGCCCACACTTTACTGTATAATGACCCTGGGTGAATGCCCGCCCATATTACTGTATAATACCCCGGGTGAATGCCCGCCCATATTACTGTGTAATGACCCTGGGTGAATGTCCACCCAACTTACTGTAGAATGCCTTGGGGTGAATGCCCACCCATCTTACTGTATAATACACTGGGTGAATGCTTGCCCATCTTACTGTATAATGACCCTGGTTGAATGCCCGCCCATCTTACTGTATAATACCCTGGGTGAATGCCCGACCATCTTACTGTATAATACCCCGGGTGAATGCCTGCCCATCTTACTGTATAAAGACCCTGGGTGAATGCCTGCCAATCTTACTGTGTAATACCCTGGGTGAATGCGTGCCCATCTTACTGTATAATACCATGGGTAAATGCCCGCCCATCTTACTGTATAATACCCTGGGTGAATGCCTGCCCATCTTACTGTGTAATGACCTTGGGTGAATGCCAGCCCATCTTACTGTATAATACCCTGGGTGAATGCCTGCCCATCTTACTGTATAATGACCCTGGGTAAATGCCCACCCATTTTACTGTATAATGACCCTGGGTGAATGCCCACCCATTTTACTGTATAATGACCCTGTGTGAATGCCTGCACATCTTACTGTATAATGACCCTGGGTGAATGCCTGCCCATCTTACTGTATAATACCCTGGGTGAATGCCCGCCCATCTTACTTTGCAATACCCTGGGTGAATGCCCACCCATCTTACTGTATAATGCCCTGGGTGAATGCCTGCCTATTTTACTGTATAATACCCTGGGTGAATGCCCACCCATCGTACTGTATAATACCCTGGGTGAATGCCCGCCCATCTTAATGTATAATACCCTGGGTGAATGCCCACCTGTCTTACTGTATAAAGATTGTAGGAGCAAGTTTGTGGGGCTAGCACTCTACTGATATCACTGTGCAGTCTTTGTATCTTGGCAACAGTTGGATGTACCTGCCTTTCACAAACCAGTCTCAGCAGGGATTGGAGATTCTCAATACCAGTATCCATCAAAACAAAAATTCCTCGGCTATCTTGCTATCTTGAGAGTAACCTGCTGTCCACCCTGGTAGTGGTTGGAGCCCATAGCCTGTCAGGAAATCTATAGTCTTTAGGTCATACTTGCACTTTGAATGTCAATAATTGTCACCCCTCTCCCCCGTTATATCACGCCACACACACACACACACACACACACACACACACAGACACACACCACGCCCATCACATGCACACACACACACACACACACACACACACACACACACACACACACACACACACACACACACACACACACACACACATGCACACCACACACACACACACACACACACACACACACACACACACACACACACACACACACACACACACACACACACCATGCACACACACACACACACACACACACACACACACACACACACACACACACACACACACACAAACACACACACACACAAACACATTGCTTACATTTCCTGTTACTGCTGTCTATGTTACAGTCTATGCATCCTGGTAGAATCTAGCATTCTGTCAGACATCATGCAGCAAACAAATAATCTGTTCTAAAGTAAATAGATGGAGAAGTAGTACTGACAGTGACAGATTTTTTTTTCCTGGGCTGAAAAATGTCTGCAGATGGTGATTACAGCCTTGAAAGTAAAAGATGATTGCTTCTTGGAAGGAAAGTTATGGTGAATCTTGTCAATAAAGGTCTATATAGCCAAAGCAATGGTTTTCAAAGTAATAACATGGCCGTGAGAGTTTGACTATAATTAAGGCTGTATGCAAGAAAAATCAATGCCTTTGAAGTTGTGGACAGAAAAAATATTTTTAAACTTATTTGGACTACAAGAAGATAGAGTCAGTCAATACGTAAAACTAAACCAAAGCTGTCACAGGAAGGTCTTACATTAAAATTGAAACTAGAATAACACAAAGCCAGGATTCACTAGGAAAGACTGTTAGGCTGGAGTTGATCGAAGGAAAAAGAAGAAAGGGCTGTCAGAGGCTAAGCTGAGTGGACAGCATTACCGAAATAATTAATATGAATTTGCAGGAGCTTGACCAAAACTACTGTTGAGACATACGCCTGATGTGCTAAAGTCTTTGAGCTTGCAAAGAGTAAACAACTAAAGAACATTACCAAAAACTGACACTCCTTCAATAAAACACATCACTTCCATGTTCCGGTGCTTTCCGTGTTTAAGAAAGAAATGCCTGTCATTCATCTACAACATTTTAAATGCAGTCTTGAAGAAAGTACATAAAAAGTGTTTTGGTCCCTAACCAGCTGCAGTCATACAGATGTCAGAAATGTAGATTGTTTTTTTATAGTGGTAGTCAATGAACATAACTGCACTCCAAAATCAAAGCAGGCCAGTCGTGATTAACTGACAGGCAGTACCTGTTGCATCAGTAAACCTTTCCCAGTGTGAGCTTGCAGAATTTTTAATATCCTGTTTTAAATATGAAATCCAGATATTAGGAGGACTGTATAACAGTTTAGCACATGCAGTGAATTATTACAGGGAATTCCTCAAAGCCCAAATGATGATATTTCTCTCAAGCTGTGTTACAGGTTGACTGCAGGGGCCTGTGATTCCCGATTCTTCTGGCACATCACTGTACATCAGAACATTTTAGGAAATGAAACATGCATGCAGACATGAGGTGCTGAGAAAAATATGTGTTCATTTAACATGAGTGGATTAACCTGAGATGTGCTTTGTACTCGGTGAACTGATTAGCAGTCTGTTTCAACTCTACATGGAACAGAGGGTTACCAGACTTAGGTCTTCCATTACAAGTTTTGACACCTGAAAAATGCTATGCTACCAGTGTGCTGTATGTCACTGGATACCCAAAGTTCATTTTGATTTATGATTTGGATGTTTTTCTAAGTAATTATGTATGCATTACTTGGACAGCTCAGTGGATAAGGTTTCATACCTCCTACTGTCAGGTCCAGAGTTCAGCTGTACTTCTGGTCATATCTCTCTGGACTTTGCATGGTCTTCTGCATTGTAAATGTGAGTTTTCTGCACATATTTTGGCATCCTCCTGCAATCAGAACATGCTGTTTTATTGGCAACATTTGCCTTTAAGGGCCAGTTCAAGGATAAAAAGTGCCTGTAAAGGATTAATTCACTTATGCAGTTAAATAAAAATTAAAATAAAATGAGAAGTAATAATGGTGTCTGCTTTCCTCCACAGTATTGGAAATAGGGTTTGATGGTAGAATTCCATCTACCCATTTGCCAAACATTTTCTAGTAAGGTTTGTGTTTAATTATACAAAAATAATTGAGCTGCATGCTCCCTTTTCTGACTTTTGGGGGGAACTTCTGATGGCAAACCTGACGGTAGAAGCACTGTACATCTAGAAGCATCTGGTTTGGCTTCTTGGTTACTTTAGTAATTGTCACATTCCTTTCCTCTCAATGAGTACTTAATCTGCTAATATTCATTACAAATTGTGGGCAGATGGTTATGTTTAAGATTTAAATGTGTAATAGAATGCAATAAACTATATTGATTAGGGAAGCTGGTGTAGCCCCTTATAACTTATAGTGGGGGTTGGCTTTATTGGCCTGAATGTACCCATAAAAACTTAAAAAGTCATGAGCATTCTGAAGCCATGTAGCTGAAACACTGTATGTCCTTGAGTGTGTGTGTGTGTGTGTGTGTGTGTGTGTGTGTGTGTGTGTGTGTGTGTGTGTGTGTGTGTGAGTGTGTATGTGCATGTGTGCACGCGCGTGTGTGTGTGTGTAAATATTTCTGTTATGTGTAAATATAGCATCTAACTACATAAATGTGTGTGTGTGTTGTGTGTGTGTGTGTGTGTGTGTATATATATATATATATATATATATATATATATATATATATATATATATATATATATATGGATTCACTTCCAAATGTCAAATTACCAAAACTTCGAATTTCATATAGTCGAGACCATATGATCAAAGTTTCAGAATCTCGACATTCTTAAATAAATCCAAAAAAAACCCCCAACTTTCTCAATGTTTGTGCAGGGGGGCAAGCCCCCTGCACCTCCCACACCCCCACAACTTAAGTATACCAACTCCGAGGTCACACCACAGTAAGGAAAAGGGAAATCTCCCATTCCGTGTTGTATGCAGATCTCCATTCAGAATTTTGAAGTTCTAAAACTTCAAACATATGGTCTCGTCCATATGGAATTCGAAGTTTTAGCAATTCGAAATTCTGAAGGGAAACCATATATATAATATATATATATATATATATATATATGTTTATGTTTACCATCATAAGTTGGAAATGCACTCAAAAACACAAAGTAGCCCAACAAGAGCCAAACTTGTAAAAAGAGTAGTCAGGAAACACTGTAGAAAAATACTGCTTTAATTACCAAAATCCACAGAACTTAGCGCTTTCACCATAATACATATGGCATCATTAGAGTCAGTGGAACATTTTAAAACACTCTTAAAAGTAGCTACTTCATTTTATCTACAACCAATCAAATTCATCAATGCATTAATTCATTAGTCCAAAATAATTAATCAAAAAATATATTTAAATAGATAAGTAAAAAAATAAAACACAAAACAAAAACCTCCTACTAAACTAATCCAGTTGCTTAAAAAACATATAATCATGAAATTTTTGTATGTATATATATATATATATATATATATATATATATATATATATATTAATATGCTTAAATGCTTGTTAATATAAAATAATATAAAAATAAACTCATAACACTTTTACAACTCTTAAATGTATATATTAAAATATATATATATTTACTTTCATTATATCATTGCACATGTTCCCATTTATATATATATATATATATATATATATATATATATATATATATATAACCATGTAATATTTAATACAAATGTGTACATAAATGTCATATTAATGAACAATAATAAGACTGCCTATGGAAAGATGTGTTAATAACTAGTTGATAATGTTACTCCTTGCCTTCAGGTATGGAAAAATAGATATACTCTCATTTACACCTGGATGTTGGGTGGCATTTAATCTAATTTGCCAAGCTGTCTCCAACATTTCTACCTTAAGCTTGTCGTCACCCCCTCGTATATCTGGTGTAACTCGACCCAGTACAAAAAATATAAACTTTTTGAATTCTGAACAAACTGTGGTATGCATGTACAAAGCATTAAAGGTGTCTTTGTTCTTGATAGCTCTAAGATGTTCTGCTATTCTTTCCTTCAATTTCCTCACCATCTTTCCCACGTAAAATGCAGACCATGATGTACAATTAGCTATGTACACTACCATTGTTGAATTACAACAGCATCTTCCTAAACACAGAATTGTCCTATTGTAACCCACTATATTGACACAAGGCCCCTCATTTATATATCTACACATTCTACATGCTCCGCATTTATACATCCTTGAATAACCTTTGTTAACCGGTGTTTGTTCCAATATGCTCTAAATATTTTTTTCCTTTACTAAAAACAAACCTTAACATATCACCTACAATTTCTTTAGTATTCGGACTAAAACTAAATTCCCAAATTTTCTGCATAGTGTCCACTATAAAGGGTGCCTGATGATCGAATTTTAAAATCATCGCATTGTTCTTAAATGGTTAATTAACTTCCTTCTGTACTATACTTCCCCCTCCTAAAATTGGAGGGAACTGAGTAGCCCTCTTTGTTCTTATTTATTTTTTGATGTTAATCAAAAGTTTCAGAGGGTAGCCCCTCTCTTGAAACATCCCTACTAATTTATAAATTTCTTCTTCAAATATCTTGTCACTGACCAAATGTGACAATCTCACCATTTGGCCTTTGACCACACTCTTCTTTTGATAATGTGGATGAATACTTTCATAATGCAACAAAGAGTTACTATATGTCTTTTTTCTAAAAATTGTACTTTGTATACCCTCTTTAGTTTTTGTTAAATGTATATTAAGAAAAACTATATTGTCTTCATTGCATTTACTAGTGAATGTAAAGAAGCTTGTAGGTGAATTTAAATATTCTATAAATTCTATTGCTTCCAGTTCACTACCCTTCCAAAGAATCAGTATGTCATCTAAAAAACGACTGTACAACAATATTTTGCCTTTAAACTTAGAGTCAAAAATAAAAACCTCCTCCCAGTGTAATAGTACTAGGTTGGTAAACCCTGGGGTGCACTTTGCCCCCATAGCCACACCTGACACTTGCCAGAAAATTTCCCCTTCAAAGGTCAAGAAGTTGTTTCTCAAAATCAACTCCATCAAAGCCACTAGTAGATTTATTTTTCCTCCTTCAAATCTACCATGTCTAGGTAGACTCTCCCTAAAATATTCCAAACCTTCCATATGTGGAATAATTGAAAACAAATTTATAACACTGATGGTGTGAAAAGACCCCGTGAAAGTGTTATTAACTTCCCTCAGACATTCCAAACAGTTCCAAGAATCCTTGATTGTATGGTCTACACCTAAAATAATTCCCTGTATTTCCTTATCCACATAAGATGCCAAAGGTTCCATTTTTGAACCCCTAGCCGCTACAATGGGCCTAAAAGGGGGGTTTTCCATACATTTGTGCACTTTAGGGATCCCAAATATTATCGGTGTCACCGGGTGTTCTACATTCAAAAAATCAAATTCACCCTCATTTATTTCCCCTTGAAAAAGTGCATCTAACATAAACAAGTCGATTTTATGGTAAGCTATGTGCATTTCATTAAATGATGCAGTTTGATATGTAAGTGCATCACTTAAAATGTCATGCATCTTAGCAACATAGTCAAAGTAAGGCATAATAACTACTCCTCCCCCTTATCAGGCTTCATTATTCTTACCTCGTGGTTATTAGCCAAATCAAAAAGTGTTTTTCTTTCTTTAGTACCTAAGTTATCATGGTCTATTAGTCTTCCAAAGTCACTCAAACCCCTTTTCACTTCATTAATGCATAGTTTTTCAAACATTAACACTTTCTTATGTATCGGGGGTATAAAAGTGCTTTTCCTTTTAAGTGTATTCAAAGGATTACTTAAATTGTTTACATAGGTTCATAGGTAGATACTAGGCTATCTGCCCTAGGGCATTTATAAGCCTAGCCAGAGTGTATTTGGCTTCCGCCTCCCTATTAGATTAGCCTACTGTGCCTCTGTAAAGTAGGTCACAGAAGGTACCCTTT
Organism: Protopterus annectens; assembly: GCF_019279795.1. NCBI lineage: Eukaryota > Metazoa > Chordata > Ceratodontiformes > Protopteridae > Protopterus > Protopterus annectens. The sequence continues at coordinate 1,553,465,920 of NC_056726.1, forward strand.
TAAGATTAGTTTACTGTGCCTCTGTCTAGCAGGGACACAGGAGAGATCACAGGGGTGAATTTGCAATTTCCCATCCACGCGTCCAAATTTCGCTTGAAGAGGGTCAGCGAGGGGCTATGTCTAACATGAATTGGGATTCTATTCCAGAGTGAGGGGAGCCTCTGGGAAATGAATCTGTCCCTCCAGCATGTCCTATTTATTTTTGTGCTGAGGTTTAGGTCCCTGGAGCGTGTAGCTCTAAGGGACTTGGATTTTTTGAGGTGGAGCATGTCCATTAATTCTGGGTTTGACATGGCTTTGTATGTCAGACATAGATCGCCTCTGAGTAGGCGGTAAGCAACTGAGTAGAGCTGGAGTTTCTTTAGTCGAGCTGCATAGGACATCTGTTTGTAGCCCATGATCCTCTTGGTGAGGTACTTTTGGGGTCTCTCCAGTTGCTGCAGGTGTCGGGTAAGGTACATCCCAAAAGGGGCATTGTATTCAATTATGGGCCTGATGAGTGACGAGTAGAGGGGCACAATGACCTCTCTTGATCTAGATGCGAACCCTTTCGTGATAAGGTGGGCTATATAGAAGGTCTTTCTAACCACTTTGGCAACGTGATTATCAAAGGAGAGATTACTATCTACGTTGGTCCCCAAATCTCTAATTTCTTCTTCCGTACTTAATGGATTACCACCTATGTGGTAATTTGTGGGCACCTTGTTTTTCCCAAAGGGGATGACTATGCACTTTTTAGCATTTAGCTTGAGGCCGTGGTTCTGGCACCAAGCATCCGTCTCTGTGAGACCCTTTTGGAGAATGCTTGTGTCAGCTGGAGATTCGATTATGGCCCCCAGTTTGCAGTCCTCTGCGAACTTTGTCAGCCATAATCCACCCATGTTAGCCTGAACCTCAGAGAAGTATATACCGAACAAGAGAGGTCCCAGAACTGAGCCCTGTGGGATGCCACTTGTAACTGGTTTGGATTTGGACATGGCACCTGCGATTCTGACCATGTGGGTTTTATCTCTGAGCCAGTTTGCAACCCATCTTGTGATATAGGGGTTGATATTTAAGCTGGTAAGCTTATTTATGATGCCCGAGTGGGGTATTGTGTTGAAGGCTTTTGCGAGGTCCAGGTAGGCTGTGTGGACTACCTTGCCCTCATCTATGGCTTTGGTAACTGTTTCAAAGAAATCAATTAGGTTTAAGAGGCAAGATCTGCTCTCAACAAAGCCAAATTGGGTAGGGTCCAGTATCTGGAGGCTCTCAATGTCTTTGTTTATGAGTTCCATGAAAATATGCTCCATAGCTTTACAGACCAGACTAGTCAGGCTTATGGGGCGATAGTTTCAGGGGTCCGTTGTGGCACCACCTTTGTGGAATGGGACCACTGTAGCTGTATGCCATTCTTTGGGTACATATCCTGTAGTAAGGCTAAGTTTGAACAGTGACTTAATGTGAGGGTTCAGTTCTTCTTGGAGCTCATGTAAGACACAGCCTGGGACACCGTCCGGTCCCATAGATGCTGTGTTTTTTGCTTTGGAGAGGGCAGCTTTCACCTGTGCATCTGTGATGTCAGGGAGGTTACATTCAGTTGGGATAGGCATTTGCTCCTTTGGGGGAAGGGGAGAAGTCTGTGCTGAATCTGTCTGCCAGGATGTTGGCTATGTCTGTAGGTTCAGTATATTTTGTACCATTATGCAACAATTCAGAGCATATCTGGGAGTTTCCGCCCATGTTTCTGACATAACTAAAGAAGGCCTTGTGATTATCTTTAGTGTCTAGGGCAATTTTTCTTTTGAAACTGGCCTTTGATGATTTTATGAGGGATCAAAGTTTCTTGCTAATACTGATCAGAGATGCCTTCCCTTTTTGGGATTTTGCTCTGTCATGTAGTAGCTTCCTCCTTCTGTTGTATAGCTTACTTATGGCCGGGGTCCACCAGACCAGTCTCCTGTTTTTGGAGGAGTGAGTCTTGGTTTTATTTGGGATAGCACGATCCATGCATTCCTGCAGGTGCTCATAGAATGCATTTGTAAAGGATTCTGTGGATTGGGCTGTATTATCCTCTGGCCCAGGGGCTTTGAAGGATTCCACCTCAGTCTTGAGAAGTGCAAAGTTGGCTTTGGAGAAATTCTTTACAGTGATTTCCTTGGCTGGGAGTGGGGACGGGATATGGATGTCCATGGAAATTTGTTTATGGTCTGATCTTACCAATGAGGGGTTTACCTCTGGTGTGGAACACAGAGTCCCTATGTTGGTGATGACCAGGTCCAATATGTTGTTCCCTCTTGTGGGAGTGGTGACCAGTTGTTCCATTGCGTTAGAGTTTATAAATTCAAGGAACTTTACACCAAAATTCTGTTCCCTAAAAAAATAAACCCAAATTCATTTGTCTGGTAAACATTTTAAGACTAATGTAATAGTCCACAAAATTCAAATGAAATGCAGGAACAAATGTAAATCCTTTGCTTAATAAATCATGATATACATCATTTATTATTAAAGCGCTGTAGTTGTAAATGGAAAACCCATTTCTTTGGCAGTGAACAATACTATTACCAGAAACATTTACTTCACTCATTTGCAACAAGTTGTGAACTTCTGTATCATGCTGTTCGCATACAATACTATTACTAGAGACATTTACATTTACTTCACTCGTTTGCAACAAATTGTGAACTTCTATGTCCTTCTGTTCACAT
>NC_056726.1:1553473609-1553513609 GCF_019279795.1 Protopterus annectens
GCTTTAGTACTGTCCCTTTTTTAAGAAATACTGCATTAGTTATAAGAAAATACACAGTATCATTGTGTAAAACCTTACTGTAACAGCAGATGTCCTACTTCTTTCTGTTGCAGTATTCTGTCCTTCCCTCCTTCATCCTGTTTTTCCTTTTCCTTCGGCTGAGGGGTCTTTTTCCCTCTTTCTGGATGGACATGTAATCTCTTCTTTTCCTCCTGGGTTGTTCCAGCTCACCTGTGGCAATTTAGTTCTGAGGATTTATGTCCAGTAATGGACACCACTACTTATTAGTGGTCTTACACTGTGCCACTGGATTTCTTGAGGCTATTCTACTCAGGAAAGCCAATTCTAAGGCTAATGCAAAAGAACTAATAAAATTGTTCTCCTCAGTAAGCGTAAGCAAGGAGATTATGACTCAGCAAGGCGCACCCTTCATGTCAATGATAATGCTGCATTTCTGTCAAAGCTTCCAGATGAGACAGCTACAAACTTCTACTTATCATCGCTAGAAAGATCAGAACCCTAAAATGCATGCCAAGAAAACTGTTGAGAAAGATGGGAAAAAAATTGAGAAGGACATTTTCTCTGTCTGTTGTTCTTCATGAGTAAAGCACCCCAAGACTCCACAGAATTTAGGTAGATGCCTGGGGGGAGGGGGTTGGATGTACTTGACGAAAGGTGACAAGATGAAGAAACACCTTTTAAGACTGTACTCAGATACTATGATAATTTATTGATGATGCCCATTGTGTAAAACCAAAAGCTAGTTTAAATAAATTACGTACTACCATAATAATACATCTCAGTTGTCTATTTTCATTCATCCTCAACTGACAGGTCATGGATCTGACTTGGCCACTTTTTCCAGATCCTCGGGTCCAACTCTTGAGCTCCTCCCTTTGCCCACAATTCTCGACTAACCTACCATATCTCAGGTTGAGTTTACAGCCCACAGTAAACCATGGTTGATACTATAAGGAACTAAAAAGGGTAGAGATGATAGAGATAGAACTGGAGCTCAGACAAGGCACAGATGTTCCCAAAATATTATCCCTTAGGTTTCTCCAGGAGCAAAGGGAAGGAGGTTAGGTGGGCAGGAAGCTGAGGAATAATGAAAATGGACAAGACAGATGTATCGTTATGATGAGCAAATAGGTTCATAGGTTAGTACTAAGCTAACTGCCCTTGTGAGAGCCATTTTAAGCCTAGCCAATTATCCCTTGTGAGACTCAAACCCTGCACCTTGTGTTTGTAAGGCAAACACCTTAGCCATTAAGCCACCCTTTTTATCTGATTTTGTCATTTTCATTCATTCCCCAACTGTTGGGACAGAGTCCCCAGCTAGATGAATCTTGGGTGGTCCTGTAGTCTGCCAGTTTCTGTTTCTAATGTGTGAGTTGTAGTGTCTTGTTAAGTAAAATCTTATTTTCTATTACTGACACTAAAACTGTTGTAGGGCTGTACCATGTTCTCCTGAAAATTTCTTCAGACATTTGGATGCATAAAATACACAGGTCTTACAAAAAACATAAAAAATGAATGGCATTTCTGTAAATGTGGAATCAAAAGAATGATGACTTGAATACATAAAATAAGCGCTGTTGTCAGTCCATGTCTTCATTTAAATAACTGGACTGGGCACCCCATTAGAGCAATCATATCATCTGTTAGAAAAATGAATAATTAAAGTGGAACACCATTTTCAAGTTGATAATCAAAAGCCAATACATTCAGTGTAATGCAATATTTTGCTGTTTTATGACATGTAACCACTATATAAAGTTGTAAATTGACTAGTCCACAATTTATCTTTCAGTGCACGCTTGCTTCCTTTAAACATCATTTTGTGTTTTATTTACTAAGACAATCTAATACACTTTTTTTCTGACGAAGGGAGCAGTCATCTTGACTTCAAAAGCGGAAACACTGCACAATCACTTCCAAATAAAACAAAGTAAAACATTTACTGTCCATTGTGGAACAGCATATGATATGGATACCAGTTCATGGTTGGAAGCCCACACGCCAAACAAATCTAATTAGTTTTATTGACTGTGTGACTTTGGTTGTGATTGGACTGAAGAAGAGCCAAGAGGTGTGGCTAGCATCATTTTCCCATAATGCCACTGATTTTATTCCACATATACTGTCTAAGCTGGGCATCCAACGAGTTAAACACAGACTGGTTCCACAAGTATGCTGCCACTTATGTGATTAGCAGCTTAGGATTGTGGGAACCACCTCTTGTAAAGTGCTGAGTCAGGGGCATTAGTTGTGTCACTATATTTCTAAGGAATGCCCTTTCATTAACTGCAGCCTTAAAACATGCAATTGTATCTGAATGGCCTTATCTGATTAATAAGCTCCACATAAATGAAGCTAAGACAATTAAGAGGGATTAGTGTTAGAAATAATGTAGACATTAAGAAGTGTGTATTTATGCTCCTGGAACACTGAACTTCAAAGAATTACAGAGAAAGAAAGAAAGAGAGAAAGAAAGTAAGTAAGAAAGAAAGAGAGAGAGAAAGTAAGTAAGAAAGAAAGAGAGAGAGAGAGAGAAAGAAAGGAATAGAGAGAAAGAATGTAAGTAAGAAAGAAAGAAAAAAGAAAGAAAGAAAGATGTGGCTTTCACGTCTGGTAAGAATGACATACTGCTGTCAAACAGAAAGCAGCACGCCTTTCAATTTCTTTGCTTAATAATTTTGAACAAATCCAAAAAAGTGGGAGGACAAAGTATTAAAATCTGTGTGTGTGTGTGTGTGTGTGTGTGTGTGTGTGTGTGTGTGTGTGTGTGTGTGTGTGTGTGTGTATATATATATATATATATATATATATATATATATATATATATATATATATACACACCATCCTTAACCCCTTTTCCCATTTTTGCACAAGGCATTGGGGTGTCACTTCCGCAGTGACAATCATCTCAAGCCAAGGATTATTCCACCGGGTGGCTAGCCCTGCCACGATAGTTCATTCATACCACTCACTCGTGCACACACTCTTACCTACTGCCAATTTAGAGTGTCCAATCCACCTACTGCATGTCTTTGGAATGTGGGAGGAAACCAGAGTGCATATATATATATATATATATATATATATATATATATATATATATATATATGTGTGTGTGTAAGGGTGGCATAAATGGGTGGGTTTGTCTTAATGTTTAAGGTCTTCACCTTATAGATATAAGGTACAGTGTTTGCACCTGATCTCAGATTATTATCTAGGCTTAAAATGGCCCTTCAGGCAGTTAGCCTCGTATTCACCACTGAACGTGTGTGTGTGTGTGTGTGTGTGTGTGTGTGTGTGTGTGTGTGTGTGTGTGTGTGTGTGTGTGAGTTTGTAAATGTGTCCATGTTTAGTGTATATTTATTTATCTTTCTACATCTATATATATATATATATATATATATAGATGTAGATAGATAGATAATACATACACACACACACACATACTGAACCACCCATACCCTGTGGCCTGGCTCTTGGCTGAAAAATTGCTGTGAAAGATCAGTTAACTAGCAAAGAAGCAAACAAATAAATAGATATTCAGTCTGTCTCTTTGATTTTGGGGTGTAGTTGATGGCTACCACATACATTTTTTCTAAGTAGAACAATTGGCATATCAGTATATTATCTGTTTGTCCACTCCAGTTACCTATAGTTGTAATGCGTTGGCCTGGGAAGACTACATGGGACAAGAAATGGTTTAATTCTGTAAGGAGAGCTGACCCCTGCTTTTAGGGTATTAACAGAGGGTTGTGTTGATGTAAGACCCTGGTGCTGAACAGTGGTACAGAACACACAATGTGCTGCATAGAGGAAAATGCATGACAAGTGTCGGCAGCAGTACTGTTTAATCTTCTGTGAAATAAGAAAAAATGCAATAGGAAAGGATCTAAATCCAAGCAATACTGTTTAATCTTCTGTGAAATAAGAAAAAATGCAAAGAAAAGGATCTAAATCCAAGCAATACTGTTTAATCTTCTGTGAAATAAGAAAAAATGCAAAAGAAAAGGATCTAAATCCAAGCAATACTGTTTAATCTTCTGTGAAATAAGAAAAAATGCAAAGAAAAGGATCTAAATCCAAGCAATACTGTTTAATCTTCTGTTAAATAAGAAAAAATGCAAAAGGAAAGGATCTAAATCCAAGCAATACTGTTTAATCGTCTGTGAAATAAGAAAAAATGCAAAGAAAAGGATCTAAATCCAAAGGGCCCCACTTTCTTCATCAACTGGGGTTGTCAGGTGGAAGGTTATTCTAATTTATGTTAAACTGTATTTCCATCTGATTCTGGTCAAAGGGGTAAGCCCAAAGTGAAAAGTTGTACCAAATTAGATATAATGTGGCAATCCCTACTGAGTGTATGCTGCCAAAACAGGCATATAGAACTTACCAGACAGATAGATAGATGATACATACACAAATATCATATATGTATATATGTATATATATATATATATATATATATATATATATATATATATATATAGATAGATCTAGCTATATATAGATATATAGCTATATATTTAAATATACTTCTTACAGCACGTAGCCAGGCTGCACTGAGAAGCTATTGCACAGAATCTTGTTCATTTGTGTAAGTAAACACGCATTCACTTAGCATATTAACTGCAAAAGTTGCTTTAACAAGATGTAAGAGTAACTTTGAAAATAATACAGAAATACATTAAAAATATATTTTTTTCAGTAACAAGTGCAACTACTTTAAGAGTATTTGTGAAAACAGAAAAAATAATGAGCCTATACTCTGTGTGTTTACATGAAGAGCTTGTTTGAGTGTGTGTGTGTGTGTGTGTGTGTGTGTGTGTGTGTGTGTGTGTGTGTGTGTGTGTGTGTGTGTGTGTGTGTGTGTGTGTGTGTGAGTGTGTGTGTGTGTGTGTGTGTTTGTATAAGAGAAAGAGTGAAAGAGGAAAGAGGCTGGTGAAGGGAGTAAACACGAAGAGATAAAACAGATTAAGATAATCACAAAATCTCCCCTCCCAAGCATTACTAAACACAGCAAAATGTAGTATATTTCTAGTAAAATTAAGAGGAATATAACTAGCTTTTTAAAAAAAATGAGGCATTTACATTTTCACAGAAACTGACTTTCAGTGATAGTAACAATTACAAATAGTGAAAGTGGACGGAATATTGCAGGAAATACTTTCATCAGGCATCAGGTATCTCAACTGGTTAAATGACATTGCTACCTAAAATGTCAAAATTTTCCTTATTGCAAAGTGATTTTCATCCACTTCAATCCTGTCCCAAAAGTAATGCATAGAAAGGAAATATGACTGAAATATTCTTCCCTCTGTTTTCTTCTCAGTCTTGTTTCTGCAATTCTCTGTACACCATTTTTGCTTTTTGAAAGTGTCATTACTATTTGTTGAGCTTTACTTAATTGAACACTTAGAGCATCGTAACTGAAAGGCCTATGGATTGATTTAGTTGATGTGAAACTTGAAGATGAACAGAAAGGTGAGTGTTATTCCCAGAAAACTTTATAGATTCCTCCTATGCTTGCAGACCAGAGGACCATTGTGGAGTCTACCCCAAATTCCTAGCTGCCCTTAAATACTGTCTGGTTAAGTGACTTCATGAAGATCACACAACAGGTACATGAGGATGAGGGAATCAAACCCTGTACCTTAGGAACTACAGCTCACAGTTTTAACCCTCTGCCAACTGCTAGACTGTATGCTTTGTCTTACTTATTCTGCATTAGTATACACACACACACACACACACACACACACACACACACACACACACACACACACACACACACACACACACACACACACACACACACACGTATACATGTTTTTGTATATGGTTGTAACTCAAAAGTCAGAATACTTGTTTGGTAGAAAAGTTCTCATGGATGTAAAAAGGACAGAATGCATGCTCATAAAAGTGAATTACATATAATTGAATGAAAGTTTTATATAGCATAGGCAACTAGGAGAGTCAAGGGAAATGAATGTTTAAATGAAAAGGTGACGGATGTGAAGATGTTCAGATTGTGTTATAGTTATTGTGTGTGTGAGAATGTTTGTGGGTTAAGGTTAGAGTAAGAATTAGGTAAGGGGATAGATTTAGTGTTATGCATGCTTGGTGTTGTGTCTGTTCTGTGTCCTTTTGTAGTGTGTAGTGGAGCTGTTAGGGAAAGGGTTTTTAGTAATATAATGTGAAGGGTTGTTGTTAGGGGCAGGGTTAGGGTTAGCACATGTGACTAAGTTGGTGTAGTCACCCTTATTCTTGTATGCTCACTCTCATGTATCTAGTGTTTACAGGAGTTTATCAGGGTCTTTCACTTGTTGGTTCCCACACATTAAAGACATTTTTCCTGTATGTTTTTGCCTCATCTGCTCACTGACCATCAGATCTCCCCAATTAGACACTGGTTGAGATTCTGTGGTGGTGAGGACCATTGTCCTTTCATATGCACCATGGGAGTCTTGTGTGTATTGAGCGGCATCATTCAGGTGGACATTAGAAAGTAGTTTGTACTCTCACTGTCATCCCATCGATGAGATCATTTGTTCATAGGTTAGTACTAGGCCAGCTGCCCTGGTGGGCCATTTTAAGCCTAGCCAGTTTCCCTCAAAGGTGAGAATCAAACTCTGTACCCTGTGTCTCTGAGGTAAACACCTTAACCATTATGCCAACCCCTCTAGAAGTTTAGGTTTATAGGTGAATAGTAAGCTAACTGCCCTATTTAAGCCCATACAATAATCAGAATCAAACTCTGTACCATGTGACTATGAGACGAAAACCTTAACATTATTCCAAACCCATCATGTAATAGCTGGAGTTGAACCCTGGAATACCTGTGTGCTGTCTCTAAAGTCTCTGCACTTACACTTTGTGTCACAGAGATGTATTTTTGCCTCACTTCCTTCCATGGTGTCGTGTCCATTCACATCAGTGCAGGGACTGCCTGTGCTCACCTATGTCTGAGCATGTGTGCTCATTTGTATGCAGGATGGGGAAATACCATTACTGACTTGGGCAGCTACAGTACACACCTCTCCCAACTGTCATGTGTCACACTACAGCAGAGGGGCAGATACAGTTAGCCAGGAGGCACTACCTTACCTGCCAAGAGAGGCGCCCCCTCCCCTATCAGCCCATCAGTCGCATGAACTGCTCATCAAACTTCTGTCACTTGGGTCATAGTCACTAGTCAGAAGTTTATCCCTCTACACGTCCGGTCTGGCTACACACTCCAAAGACAATTGGGATGTTTGATTGGTAATGCCAAATTGTGTACACTGAAGTGTGGACATTAAATGTGTGTCCCTACAGTTGACTGGCATCCCATCCCAAGCTGATTTTTACTTTTACTATCTTGCTTATTAGTCTAGGCTCCAGACACATGACTCTTTACCGGATGAAAGTAAGTATATGCTATGGATGGATGGATAGATGTTCAGACGGGAAGTAGCCTATGGTAATGCAGAGACAAACATAATACATCATTAATACAACCATTGTAGTCTGTTGTATTTCATTATAAAAGTGTGATTCTTATTCTAACAACACACATGTATACACAGGCACACACATGCACACATCACACACCCATACAACACATAGATTGTTGGACCGTTAGATTGTTGAACTCTTTGGAAAAATGAATCATGACATCTGTTACATAACTAGCCTATCAAGGGGCTTATTTTATGGATGTGCAATAACTAAGTGCAATACTAAGGTATCTCACCTACACACTGAAGGACTGTAAAGTGCAATATACAAACTGTGCAATAATTCAGTCCAATCTTAGATATACTGCTATTGTTTCAACTTTACTTTGACAATATTACCTTCATATTGTTCCTTGTCTTCCTTGTCTCCTGTTCTGGGATGGGTGTGGGTCACTGCTGTCCTACTTTACTTACAAATTGCTACTTATTAAATTTCTACTGTGATATTTTATTAATTTTTCTCTATCTATATGTGCAACTGTTTCCTGCATTGAGAATGAAGCATTGTAATTTCGTTCAGCTACATTGCTGTGTAGTTCTGAATGACAATAAAGTTTTCTTTGACTTTGACTTTGACTAGACATACAGATGCACACATGCACACACACACACACACACACACACACACACACACACACACACACACACACACACACACACACACACACACACATCCAAAAAAACAGCAACATATAGTAAGTATCTCCTGTCAGTTACTCTTGCTCCCATGATTAAAACTAGTTTCCATAGTCACTTAATTACTACTGTGGGTTAATGGCCAGTGACTAAAAGTTATCCTGCAGAATTAAGAAATGAGCGGCTATCGAGTTTTATCCTGTTATTCCAAGGCTGATTATCTTATTCTTTATTTGCATATTGTGTGACTTTGAGTAAGTCACTTAGCTGGATAATTCTCTGTAGTCACGCATAAAAAGATATACTTGTTCTTAGTGGGTTTACCTATTTATAAAGCAAACAAACTTAAAAAGAAATATACCATTCCAATTCTAGAACGTATTAGACATCTTAAAAATTAGTTTTCAAAATGTACCTTGTGTTTCATCAGACTAGCATAAAATTATCCTTTCAGGTTTTCTGATTTTGACAATACTTGGCATCTTTAGAACTTGTCAAATGGAACATATCCAGTTTGCCAACCATAATGTTCAGTATCTACAAATTATCAGCTGGTGACATGGTCTAAGTACATGTTACAGCTATCCTGGTGGATTAATAGGGTTTAACAGAATCAGGGATTGCAATTGCACTTTGCAGTCTCAGTGCAAATGCTAATTTTAATAATAGTAAAATCAGTTTTACTTCTGTTTTGTGGGAGTCTTTTCTGATAATGCAGATGTCCCTTGTAAAATAGTAACAAACAATAATAGAGTGCAGCCCTACAATGCAAACAATACAGCAAATGGGATGAGTTCAACAAATTTAATTTCATTCCATGCACTGCACATTGCCAAAGGATGTTATCATTCTATCAGGGACCCATGACATCCTGCTGCTAGCGGACTGGTATTTAGGAATAGGTCTGAGATGCTGGAAAAACCTGCAGGAAAGGACAGGCATAACTTTTAGTGCCTCTCAATCACGTGACAGTGCTTCATGGAACATTTCCATCAGAGAAATCCAGCCAGTTCTCTCATATGAAGCAAATGCCTGTTTTCTAAGGGAACCACCCCTGGAACCTTCCCATAATAATTTTCAAATAATAAAAAATAAGAATTTTTCTGAATTTCAACCGAAAGATTAGTCATATCCCCCAAAGAAACATATTTTATTTATTTAACAGGAAAGTCCGACTTGGAACAAAGCCAATTTTAAGCAGAGGCCCAGGTAGAAACACTCCAGATGCATGTCTTTGTAAAATGGGAGGAGACCCACGCAAACACAGGGAGGACATGCAGACTCCACACAGAAGGCACTCCGTTCGAGAATCAAACCAGAGAACCTTTTGTTGTGAGGTAGCAATGCTACTGCAGCACCATTGCGCCATCCATTTAAATAAAAAAAACAAAATGCATATTACTCATACACAGATAATTTTGTTTCCTTTCCAGGATTACAAAACTACTTAGGTGAAGAAAAAGGAGGGAGTTAAGGTGGCTACCAGCCACCTTGTAAGATATAGCAATGACTTTCAATTTAAATTATATGTAAGTGGTGTAGTTTATTTGAGTTTTTGTCTTTGCTTACAGAACGAGGTGCAGCTAACACAGTGGTCATTTAATAGCCAAGTTGCAGTTGCCATAGTGAACATTTTAACAGCCAAGTTAAAAGTCGGCAAAGGCAAAAACTTTGGATGGAGTAGTAAAAGTTACTTATACTTAGGGAAGGAGAAAATTACAGTGGCAAATGTTTACTATCTCCTCTCACGTGAAGCATGATGGGGTAGTGCAGTACAATCTTCTTTACTACTGAAGGAAGGGAGGGACAAGAACATTGCTTACATTAATTCATGTATATGCATGGTAAATAAGAGTGTGTATGTGTCTGAGGAGGGGGCACCACGAACGTACTACAATGGCATTAGTGCACTTTAAGAATAGCACAGGAGGGAGCAGCCAAGGCCAGATGGTTCATCCTCCAACTGACCCACTCCACTCACAGGCCCATTGTTTGACCACCTACATAAGTTTGGGGAGTGGGTCCTTTCACTGTCCTCCAACTCTCTCTCTCTGTCTAGTGAGTGACTGATCTGTAATAGAATGAGTGAATTAGAAACTTCTTGGATAACTTTAATTCTGCACAGACTAATTCGAGGACATAGGTGTATCTTTCATTGCAGGGACTGAATATACAGTTTTAAAAACCCTGGAGATCAGGCAAAGTGACTTTGTAGATATGAATAGCCTCTGAAGAATAATATTTAAAAATAAAACCAGCTAAATTACAAACTACTGTGATCTTTTCCTCTGAAACATTTAATACAAAGGAGAACACTTATGTCACTGGCAGAGGTAATGAGGTATCTCTGTCCACAATCATGCCCTTCAGTTTATAATGTATATACAGTATGTCTACATAAGCAAGATATGAAGGCCAGTCTTCAAGATAAAACTTTAAGAAATAGAAATGAAAAAAAAAGATGAAACTGGTGCCCACAGACATTATAATACTTCCCTCAGGGTCCTAAAAACAATATGTATAACAGTCAGATGATTTCCATTAGGGATATAATGGAGAAGAACAGCTAAAACTATGAAAATGTAGATTTTGTTGGACGCAAGATGCATGCTGTTAATGAGTAAATGCATTTGTGTGTTTTCCAAAATATTTGTGGCTAAGGTTTAACTTTCAGACGTTATACCTAGAAGCAAGTGGAGCTATTTTGACTCTGCTGTACTACTACAATGTTCCTATATGTCAGAACAGCGTTAGATAACAGTATAATAAAACTATTATTTGCCTAGAGTACTAAGTGAATGGGGGGCAGCTGTCCGTGGGGTTGCTACAAGAGTCAGATGCAAGCACGAACAGATTCCATAGTAATTTTATTCCATAGTGATGAATCAGCTTGATATAATCAACATTCCGATTGTAGGAAGCAATCAACTATCTGCAGGACACAGTGCATGTATAAGCAGAAGAAAACTTTTGTGCAAATATCACAATGTCAGATATGTCAGAGTGTTATAAGAGATAAAGGGTGGCATTTTCTACTTAACCACAGATATGATAACCGCTGCAACAGCTAACAGTAAAAAATTCAAGAGGCATGGAAGAGGACAACATACCTAGCCATTTCTTATACATCTGATTACAACTTCACTGTGAACAAAAGTCATTTGAATGGCTGCTGTTGGAAATGTCATCCAATATATGAAGTGATAAATATCAGTATGCCTTGCAGTTTGCAAAGACTATTAACATTTCTCGTTTTCAGCATTTTCGCTCCATTGTCTCAAACTGAATTTTTGGAAAAAGCAGCTTGTGAACAAGAGGACTGGAACTTGGGTGTTGGCAAACTATTTTTCTGTATCCTGTCAAATGCTTAACATAATGCACTAATATGGTTTTAAGAAACACTTATTCAGTTACAAGAATTCCTGTTGCGGTTTCTTCTTTCTGTCCATCTGGGTGAGCCTCATCACCACTCTGTCAGTAGCTTGGCTTAGAATTGGCAGCAAACCCTGTATGGTGAGTTCAAGCATCTTCACTGCACTGGTGGACATTTCAGTCATTTTTATTATCTAAATCTAGTTTTGGTGCTTCTGCAAAAATTAAAGATGTGTTAATCCAAAAATAGTTTGAAAGTCCAAGCTGATAAAGGAGAAAAAGGCCAGCAGAGGCAGAAGAAATTGCTACTCAAGTTAGGCATTAAGACATTGTCAGCCGTGGTAATGTGAGAATAGATTTAAATATGGGTTATTCTACTAGCAGTCAGGTTACCACTGCTTAGTGTTACAACTCATTACTCAGAGCTAGGCAGGTTGCAACTTAACAAGTAATGTTTGCCATTGGAAGGTTTTGCAAATGCTGTATCTATAAGTGCTGGCAATGATTCACCATTGTTAACGTGTCCTTTATCTTCATAGTTGCTCTACTATGGAGTTGGTTGATATAGACTTATAGAGTATTTTGGGAGTGTGCTTTCCATATGGAGGGAGCAAAAAAAACCTTAACTCCAAAAAAAACATATTTAGCTGTTTCTTTGAGTTGACATTATGATAGGCTGTGGTCATTTTGGTGTAGCTTTTTCTGGACATTACTGCTGGACGAAACTCAAACATGAGTATCCAAATATAAACTGACACTCTTTACAGATGTATATGTGAAACATAAATACATAGCTATATATGTGTGTGTGTGTGTGTGTGTGTGTGTGTGTGTGTGTGTGTGTGTGTGTGTATATATATATATGTATGTATTTATGTGTGTGTGTGTGTGTGTATATATATATATATATATATATATATATACATATATATATATATATATATATATATATATATATATATATATATATATATATATGGTTCTACCTGACTTCGTCGACAGCGCAGAAGACCGACAGCGAATTGAGCTCCAGAAGACCAACGAAGAAGACCGACGGAATCGCGGTGGCAGAACATCGACAATGCAGAAGACCGACACGACGGATGACAACACCAACGCCGAGGATGCCGACATGGGGAAAGGCTGTGTGAGTATGCGGTAGTGACGGACGTTAGGGTGCGAGGCAGGTAAGTGTGGAGATTGACGGTCTGTGGGGATAGGGGTGGGTTAAGTGAGTTAGGGTTAGTGAGCGATAGGGGTGGGTTAAGTGAGTTAGGGTTAGGGAGCGATAGGGGTGGGTTAAGTGAGTTAGGGTTAGGGAGCGATAGGGGTGGGTTAAGTGAGTTAGGGTTAGGGAGCGATAGGTGCGGGTTAAGTGAGTTAGGGTTAGGGAGCGGGTAGGTAAGTGTGCGATAGTGACGGACCTTAGGGTTAGGGTAAGGTTTAGTGTGGGCTTGTAAGGATTTTGGTGTGCTTGTGTTGTGTGTGTGGTTTGTGGAATGGGGATGTGTTTTGTTTTTAATAAGTGTGATTGTGGTGTGTGCAGTGTATGGGGTTTCGTGTTTGTGTACCGTCGGTTATTTCGTTGTCGGTTATGTGTGGTTTCGTGTTTATGGACTGTCGAATATGTGGTGTCGGTGATGTGCTTGTCGGTGTTGTGTGGTTTCGGCTATGTCAGGTAGAACCATATATATATATATATATGTATAGGTCACAGTGAATATGTCGATTGTGTGTAATGTCAACCCCTATACAGTTGACTGTGTATGCTTGACTAGGCAGTTGATCGATAGGTGTGCAAGACTGATGATCCCCTAATAGAGGAATATTTCCTTTCCCCAGGGATTCTGCGATCTCAGAGTTAGTATATATAATTAGCAGGGGATGTGGGGGTGTAGAGGGAATGCCCCTTGCTAAAAATGATGTATTAGTTTGTTTTTTAAAGTTGGAAGTATCATTGTTTCTTGGCAAATGCATAGTGTGGTGTCAATTTCTCTGTTTACGACCATATGAAGTCAATATTTAGGCAGTCAACTCTGGGTGTTTTTTGCTTACATCTTGTACACCATATAGATAAATATATATATATATATATATATATATATATATATATATATATATATATATATATATATATATATATATATATATATATATGCACACACACACACACACACACACACACACATATGCATTTTGTTAAAGTATGCAAAACTAGCAAGATGAACAGGGCCTGTGCAATTCCCAGGTGTTCCCAGGCAAGTGAGAGACATAGCCTCTCTAGGTTAAACAGGTTCTTCCCTGGAGTCCACCATGCAGGACAAGCCAAGTACACCTCCCACGAGGAATACCCAGGGACATCATTGGAAAGTGTTTAAGCCATGGCAGCTAACTCTTATCAGCCGAAAACAAGTGCTGTACTCCAAGACCCTCCTGCTTGATTTATGGAGAAGGAGTGTTTGAATCCTGAAAATGAACCTTATTTCTGCTCCGTATATCCATGATCTTCTTCCCTCAGTTGCTACTCAGCTCTGATGGGAGCACTGGTTTACCAGAAAATAGAGAGCTCAGTTGTGTGACTCATCTTTCTTCTCCCCTACTCTTGTACCAAGCATAGAAAACTGCCACTGCTGTAGACATCTACTGGTCCATCTCTTGATCCCTGCAATCCCACCTTGTGAATAACACCCAGAGACATTTAAATTCCTCCCCCTGAGGTAGCTGCTCCTTCTCCCATACAGAGAACAATCTATTTTTTCCAGGACAGAACCGTGACTTCTGATTTGGAGGTGCTGATTCCGCTCCCGTTCACTTTGCACTCGCTAGCTCACCACTGAACTGCTCCAGTGCATGTTAGAGAAGCTCCTATTCAACATCCAAGAATCCCAAGTGAGATCCTCATATTATCAAATACCCAAGTGGTATTACAGGGAATATGTACTAACTCTAGAATTTCATTTGTCGGACAATAATTCCTTCTCCAAGGTACAACAGTCTTGGAGTTAGTGCATATAGAAGTAGAAGGGCTGTGAAGGGCTACACTTTGGGTGTGGAGGGCCATTGATCCCCTGCAAAAATGCCTCAGAGATGTAATACCCAGTTTCTACATTCACTTTTTTTCAAGAATCCCATTTTAATTCTCTAACTGTTGGGCCTTGCACTTCAGAGCACCATGATGGAGATTGCAATGACTTGCAGTCAAGAGAACAAGATCATCTCCAGCCAATAAAGATGCAACCCTTATATCCTCAAACTGGATTCTCAACACACCTTGAATGCGCCTTGAAACTGGTTGACTATTTCTTGTCCAGTGACAATTTAATCAAAAGAAACTGTAACTTTCATATTGTCTTCAGTTACAGTTTCATCAATTTTTTTTAAATAAAAATGCAATTAAACTGCAACTACACTATTATGGGAATTAGGAGTCTAAGAATATTGTTATTCAGGATTTGTGTTGTATTTCAGGGGGTGCTTGAGGTTTCTGTTGTGATAGATGCCATTTTTGTGATGCTGTAACAGCAGAGTAAGGGTCATTTCTCCAAAACTTCACTGATGCGGGATATTAGGCTTAGTATATTTTATATCATGGGAGCTGAGGGATTCAACCCCCATATGGAAAGTGTGGAAGGTGCTTATTTTAGGTGTTTTAATAGAATGGGAATCAATGTATATTTTTCAAAGCAGTGACACCTAATGAATTTGTCTTATCATAGTGTGAGACACTCTTGAAATCATATCCATGAAAATCATGAACATGGTGGTCGGAAACAGACACAACCTTGTCATAGTTTTATACCCACATTAAATGTATTCAGCCTATACCAAAAAAGGAGAAACTACTCTTAATATGCCAATATGTTGACAAAATGACACACAGCAGTAACCCAGGGACCATGTATTATTGGATCAGCTCTCCCAAGAAATTCTGGAGTTGCTTGGTCAGTTGCCTTCTCCAGGTCTACACAATCATATATAGACAGCAAAGGCAGATTCATACTCTCCTCCTGTTATCTGTACAAGGACAAAGAGCTGATGGACTACTCCATGACCAGGAAGAAATCGGCATTACCAGTGCACTACCTGAATCAAAGGTTGTCCAGCACCCTGGCATAAGCTTTTTTAGGGTGGCCAAAAATAATAATCCATCTATAATTTCTGTGCACCATCCAGTCTCCCTATCTGAAAATGTGAACCACCACTCCATTTTGCTAATGTTGAGGTTCTCTCCTAGCCATCCAAGCAGCATTGAGAAGGCATATTAATGGTGGCATTCCAACAATATCCAACACCTGCAGAATATCAGATTTCCAGAAGGATCTCATCTATTCCTGCTGCTTCTGTGGAACTGTATAACTGCTGCAGTGATCTCATATGCAGAAATGGACCCAGTTCTACCAGTTACTTTTTGCACCATCTACTCAAAAGAGGGCATGTTCACTGGATTTTGGAGTTCATCAAAGTATTTCTTCTGCCTTCTGACAATGTCTCTAATCAAGCCATTGTTTGTTCATCCTTGCATAAAACAGCCTGGATGCTGTACTAGAGTCAAAGGCTAGACTGTCAGATCCCTTTTGGGACTATCTGAAGGTCATTGCCCATGGCCTCACTGAATACCTCCCACATACCTCTCCACCTCTTAGCACAAGAAAATCTGAACAAAGCCATAAAATAATGGGGGAGGACAAAAGCCTAAAAATAAGGACACATTTCAAATATTATTCTTATAAAGACGACAGCCCAGTGGTGCAGTGTTGTTGTCTCACAGCAAGAAGTTCTCTGGTTCAGTTCTCAGCTGGAATGACTTCTTTGTGGCATCTGCATGTTCTCCCTGCATTCATGTGGGTTACCTCTGGGTGCTCTGGTTTCCTCCCATATTACAAAGACATGCGTCTGGAGCATTTTTCCCTGGGCCTCCTCTGAAAATGGGCTTCATTCCAAGTCTGACTTTCCTGGTAATCGAATGTTAAAATAAAATAAAATTAGAAAGTTGCTAGAATAACAGGATTTCTGTTAGCATGCATATTCTGTATAATATGATATCTGAAACTCAAATGTATGTCATTATGTAATGAATTCAATCCTCAACAATATGCGAAAAAAATTTACATTTTATGAGGAACAGACCAAAAATATGAGGCAAAGATCTGTACTGTTAAGAGGCATGCATATGTGTGCCTTTACTTTGCTGATGGACACAGATGTTGGTTTTCTGGCTTATTGCTGTCTGTCAATTAAGTCTAGAGTTGCCTCTTGCTAATTCATAAAAGGTGTTCTTTATTAATTTGATTGTGACCTTTACCAACAGTGTCCACCAGGAGGTCTTAGTGTAACACCACAAGAAGCACTGGCCACATTTTTTCACATTTCTTGGATGACGCTTCAGCTACTGAGGTTTTGAACAGAGACCATTAAATCTTCATACACTAAATTTCTTAGTTACTTGGGAAAAGTTCTTACACTAGTAGAACGTAAACACATCCCATACAGAAGCATTGCCCAAGCATTCCCAAAATATCCACACTACATGTTTGTGTTCTTAGGTCTGTCCAGATGTCATCTCAGATGTCTGACCCATCTCACCACCAGCGCATGATCAGCTGACTACTCAGCACCCCATTAGACCCAGGGGTCCAGAGAATATGGCCTGATATCTGATGACCTGATTACATGATCAATCTTTTACCCTTGTTCAAACGTTTTCTGTTACCAAATGCACTTGTATTCAAATATGGTGGTCATTTGAATAATTCACGACTCATACCAGTTCTTGGTAACAATTCACCACAGGGGTTTAGATGAGGTAGGTTATAATCCCAATCACTTGCCCCCATGTATCTCATACATTACCCATGTGAGCACTTGAGCCAGCAGAAGTACAAAGTCAGTAAGCACTATCATCAGTCACTCACCCCATGTATATCTCGTACATTATCCATATTAGCACTTGTGCCAGCAGAAGTACAAAGTCATTAAGCACTATCATCAGTCACTCACCCTCATGTATCTCATACATTACCCATGTGAGCACCTGTGCCAGCAGAAGTACAAAGTCAGTAAGCACTATCATCAATCACTCACCCCCATGTATCTCTTACATTACCCATGTGAGCACTTGTGCCAGCAGAAGTACAAAGTCAGTAAACACTATCATCAATCACTTGCACATGTATCTCATACATTACCCATGTGAGCACTTGTGCCTGAAGAAGTACAAAGTCAGTAAGCACTATCAACAATCACTCGCCCCATATATCTCGTACATTACCCATCTTAGCACTCGTGCCAGCAGAAGTACAAATTCAGTAAGCACTACTATCAATCACTTACCCCATGTATCTTGTACATTAAGCATGTGAACACTTGTGCCAGCAGAAGTACAAAGTCAATAAGCACTATCATCAATTACTCGCCCCATGTATCTCATACATTACCCATGTGAGCACTTGTGCCAGCAGAAGTACAAAGTCAGTAAGCACTATCATGAATCACTCGCCCCATGTATCTCTTACATTACCCATGTGAGCACTTGTGCCAGCAGAAGTACAAAGTCAGTAAGCACTATCATCAATCACTCGTCCCCATGTAACTCTAACATTACCCATGTGAGCACTTGTGCCAGCAGAAGTACAAAGTCAGTAAACACTATCATCAATCACTTGCACATGTATCTCATGCATTACCCATGTGAGCACTTGTGCCAGAAGAAGTACAAAGTCAGTAAGCACTATCATCAGTCTCTCACCCCATGTATCTCGTACATTACCCATGTTAGCTCTCATGCCAGCAGAAGTACAAATTCAGTAAGCACTACTATGAATCACTTACCCCATGTATTTTGTACATTACCCATGTGAACACTTGTGCCAGCAGAAGTACAAAGTCAGTAAGCACTATCATCAATCACTCACCCCCATGTATCTCTTACATTACCCATGTGAGCACTTCTGCCAACAGAAGTACAAAGTCAGTAAACACTATCATCAATCACTTGCACATGTATCTCTTACATTACTCATGTGAGCACTTGTGCCAGAAGAAGTACAAAGTCAGTAAGCACTATCATCAGTCTCTCACCCCATGTATCTTGTACATTACCCATCTTAGCACTCGTGCCAGCAGAAGTACAAATTCAGTAAGCACTACTATGAATCACTTACCCCATATATCTTGTACATTAAGCATGTGAACACTTGTGCCAGCAGAAGTACAAAGTCAATAAGCACTATCATCAATCACTCACCCCCATGTATCTCTTACATTACCCGTGTGAGCACTTGTGCCAGCAGAAGTACAAAGTCAGTAAACACTATCATGAATCACTCGCCCCATGTATCTCTTACATTACCCATGTAAGCACTTGTGCCAGCAGAAGTACAAAGTCAGTCAGCACTATCGTGCTACACACACAATTTCACTGGCCTTCAAAACAGTGAAATACTTTATGTAACTGCTGCAAATGCTAAAGGTACTATTTTTTTTTGCTGCAACTTAAAATTGAATAGATATGATGTCTTATCTTTTGACATAAATTCCAGTTGTACAGAACCAAGCCAGAAGACCAGCTCAGGACATCACATAAATGGCAAATTTGTAAGATCATCTATATTTAACAGGCACTTTTCAACCTGCTCCCATCTTCTGTCCCCTTCCCCAGCACCAGCAATGAGGTGACATTCCATGTCCCAAGAGCTCAGTTCCATTACCAGGGTCTAATCAATTGTACTCCATCCCACTTCTGGCTATCACATCATATGGAAACCTCCTCAAACACCTTTTGCCCTGCAGGTGATGACTTACTCAACAGCGCCATCTGATGTTTGGGACACTGCATTTTACCAGGCTATGTTGGCTACCTAGCCACCAGGCATTAACCAGCAAGTGCCACCCCAGCTCTGACTTCAGGGATATGACTCATTATCCCTGTTATGGCAAGGTTCTTTTACTTTTTGACAATACTTTTATGTGTCACTTTTCAGATTGTCTTCTTTGTACCCTCCTGTAAGGACACAAGTAAGATGAACATTCCTGCAAACTGCATCTGACAGTTTCATACAGAGGATGAAGGATGTGAACTGCTAATATGCTTCATCATATAGCACTGAGTTTAATTCAGTCAGTCCCCACTTGCCTCCTATGTAACTTTGAGAAAGGAACATAACCCAGCAACAATCCTGAGTTGTCCCTAAAACAGATACTTGTGCCTAATGACTTTACCTGACTAACTAATCATGCATAAGCTAACTGATAGTCTCTACTTCAACAACAGCTACTGATGTTACTGCAGCTGGCTACAGGCTGCCTTCTGCAAGCTGCAGTTTCTATAAATACCAGTCTAAGTTTGGTGTGTCTGCAGCTTTAGACACCTGCAAACCTGCAGATCATGAAAAGGAAAAGAAAACATTTGGAGAGGTGAGAAGTCAGGGGAACTATAGAATCATCTCTTAAGATTTTTGCATACATTCCTTTATTAACTTCATCTTCAGGCTTTTCGAGTTTCATTTTTAGTCAGTCTGTAATATAACTGCAAAGCAGCTGCAGATGTGCTTAACCTTTTGAAATATTAACACTTAACATGAACTGTTATATAAATATGGCAATGTGTGCTCCGCCTATCGTACCTTTGAATGTGTATACTATTTTGTGAAGGAAGAATTTCTACAAAGTATTTCACCTATGTTGTCTAAGGCTGCTTTTTTTACTTTAATGTTGTTAAAATGTGTGCATATTGCTGCTTACATAAATATATCCATGTTATAGACGTGACTTTCTTCTTAAATATTGTTCTCCTCCATTGTCAAGCACACTATAAGATGTCAAACTACATTAGAAAGTGAACTTTTCACAAGATAAGAATAACTTGTTGTATGTTTATATGCTTGTGTTATAGTATGCGGAGTACGTTATACATCATTCCATCTTTCATCTGTGTGTTTTGCATCCTGACACTCTTTTCTGAGCTACAGCAAGGGAGAATGTTTGGCACCCTGGGCAACACACCTGCCCCCCCCCCCTCACACACACACACACACACACACACACACACACACACACACACACACACACACACACACGCACACCCACACACACACACGCACACACACACACACACAGACATGCTTTCAGTAATGACACCCATGGAGTTAAGCGTGGTTGACAGTATCAGAAAGAGGTTGCAATGGAGGCAGGGCATCCTGGTAACTTGCTGGAAGAATGCAAAAACCTGCTGCTTGGTGTACTTATTAAGCAGGTATGAGACAGAGATTGTTGAGGTACTTCACTTTGTGACATACAGAAAAGCTTTATGATGCAGGGTCAGAAACTGATAATTTTAATAGCTTTCCACTGTCATGATAATGAGGTGGTCTACTCTTTATACTGCCTTTGTTTTAAATTTTACTTTTAAAAAACAATACAGAAAGTGAGGGTCATGATATTTAGAACATTTAAATAATATATATGCAATAACATGACTGATACAGCTAGTTGCTAGGCATGCAGTCCAGGGGACCACTGAGGAACCTGGCCCGAATTCCCAGTTGTCCCAAAGCACTGGCTGGTTAAGTAGCTAAGGCTAATGGAGGCAGATAGATTCAAACCCTCTACCTAGGCACAGGAAGCAGTCATAAACATGTTAGAGCTTCAGTTTTAGCACTCTGCAAACTATCTGGAAGACAATTATTTTAACAACAGTCACAATGCTGAGGATACTTACGTGCAATTCTTTAGTTAGTACAAGGAAGTAACATTCTTAATAAAGACATTTCTCATCTGGTAAATGTGAGAGAAGCTAGGTCTATATTTAGATATAATAATTTACAACCACTGGACCTAAATAATAGACTATGGTGTAAATATCTGGTTTCAGATAGCATTTTTGTATGTCTGTTAATGCAGGTGACTAAAGCTCTGAGTTGCTTACTGTGTGTATGGTACAGGGTTTGAGTCTTTCTCCCTTCATTTGCCCACTGTGTGACTCTTTGCAAGTCATTGGACCAGCTAGTTCACCTGAATTACCCATCAAAAAGGGTAGTTGGTATCCAGTGGGCTTACCTGGTCAATCAGTAGGTTAAAAAAAATCCTTCTGTTTTATCCAATCTTAATGGTTACTTGCTTTCATCATGAACGCCTCTCACTCTCTCTCTACACACACACACACACACACACACACACACACACACACACACACACACACACACACACACACATAAATATATATATGTATTTGTATATTTACACATATACACTCACATACTTATAGTATTAAAAATATTTATTATTCATTTTTTTCACATGCTTAACTATGTTATCAATGGGTGCAGAGATTATACTCAGGCACACACAAGTGGGGTCTATATTAGAATTGCGAAAGCTTAATTTCACGAATACAAAGTAATTGACACATAAATGTCGAAGTCCTAAAACAGCGAAGGGCAAAAAAAGTGAATTTGGAATGTCGAACGTCCCTTTTTTTGGCTAGCAGTGTGGTCTTGGAGTTGGTATATTTAAGTAAGGGGGTGTGGGGGGTGCAGGGGGGCTTGCCCTCCCTACAAAAATATTTTAAAAAGTGTTTTGCCTTAGGTTTATTCCATTAGGTTTACCTTACCTGTATGGTGCTGTTGCTTTCGGGAATACGTTCAACATTGTCATTTTTGCTTTTTTCGGCCTTCGCTGTTTTTGGATTTCGACAGTTATGTGTCAGTTACGTTGTATTCCCAAAAGTAAGCTTTTGCGATTTTAATATAGACCCCCACAAGTGTATATAGTACACACACACACAGACACACACACACACACACACACACACACACATATATATATATATATATATATATATATATATATATATATATATATGTAAATGTGTACACACCCCTCTTAAAATGCCAGATTTTTGTGATATAAAAAATGAGACCACAGTAAATCATTTCAAAACTTTTCCCACCTTTAATGTGACCTATAACCTGTACAGTTCAATTAAAAAACAAACAAATCTGTTAGGGAAAAAATATAAAAAATAAAAAATATACAATGAGCTGGTTGCATAAGTGTGCACACCCTTAAACTAATACTTTGCTGAAGCACATTTTGATTTAATTACAGCATTCAGTCTTCTTGGGTAGGAGTCTATCAGCATGGCATATCTTGACTTGGCAATATTTGCCCACTCTTATAGGTTCATATGTTCATAGGTGTGTACTAGGCTAATGGCCCTGGAGCCTTTACAAGTCTAGCCCATAGGATTACCCTGGCACTGTGCCACCGACCTTAGTTCCTATTGCGTCTGTTGAGTAGATCCACTGGAGTGACCCCGGGGTGAATTTTCTATTTCCCATCCACTCATCAAGATTTCTCTTGAAGAGGGCCAGTGAGATGCTCTGCTTGACATGTATGGGAAGTCTATTCCATAGCATGGGCAGTCTCTGGGTTATGAACCTGACCCTCCAGCATGTTCTGTTGATTGTGGTAATGAGGTTAAGGTCTCTGGAGCATGTGGTGCAGTGGTACTGGGATTTCTTTAGATGTAGCATTTCTAACAGAACTAGGTCAGACATGGCTTTGTAGGTCACGCAGAGATCGCCTCTAAGTAGACGATTTGAGACAGAGAATAGCTTGAGTTTTTTGAGTCAGTCCATATAGGACAAGTGTTTAAGGCCTAGGATCATCTTTGTGAGGTACTTTTGCGGCCTCTCCAGTAGTTGCAGGTGTCTAGTGAGGTACATGCCAAATGGGGCATTGTACTCGATGATTGGCCTAATGAGGGAAGAGTAGAGGGAGTCAATGACCTCTTTCTTCCTGGATGCAAAACCCTTCGTAATGAGATGTGCTACATAGAAGGACTTTCTGACCACAGTGGCAACATGGTTTTTCAAAAGAGAGGTGTTCCCAGATCTCTTATAATGCCTTCTGTGCTCAGTGGACTACCATAGATGTGGTAATTCATGGGGACTGGGTTTTTCCCAGGGGGATGACGACACATTTTTTGTCAATGAGCTTAAGGCCACGGTTCTGGCACCAGTCACTGGTGTCATTGAGGCCTTTCTGTAGGATGTCAGCATCACTTGGGGAGTTAATAATAGTTCCCAACTTGCAATCACCTGGGAACTTTGTCAGCCAGAGTCCCGTTGTGTTGGCCTGGACTTCAGAGAAGTAGATACCAAACAGGAGAGGACCCAGGACCGAACCCTGTGAGACTCCACTCTTAACTAGTTTCCTTACAAAAGCACACCAAATCTGTCAGATTGCAAGGGCATCTCTTGTGCACAGTCCTCTTCAGGTCACCCAACAGATTTTTTTATTGGATTTAGGGCTGGGCTCTGGCTGGACCATTCCAAAACTTTAATTTTCTTCTGTTGAAGACATTCTTTTGTTAATTTGGATGTATGCTTGGGGTCATTGTTGTGTTGAAAGGTGAAATTCCTCTTCATCTTCAGCTTTCTAGCAGATGCCTGAAGGTTTTGAGCCAAAGTGACTGGTATTTGGAACTGTTCATAATTCCCTCCACCTTATGTAAAGCACCAGTTCCAGCTGAAGCAAAGCAACCCCAAAGCATGATACTGCCACCACCATGCTTCACCATGGGGATGGTGTTCTTTTGGTGATGCAAATTGTTGTTTTTGCACCAAACATACCTTGTGGAATTGTGGCCAGAAAGTTCAACCTTGGTCTCTTCAGACCATAACACATTTTCCCACATGCTTTTGGGAGACTTGATGTATTGTTTTGCAAATTTTAGCCAGGCCTGGATGTTTTTCTGTGTCAAAAAGTCTTCTGTCTTGCAACCTATAGTCCACACATATGGAGAATACAGGAGATAGTTGTCACGTAGTACACAACAAGTACTTGCCAGAAATTCCTGCAGCTCCTTCAGTGTTGCTGTAGGTCTCTTGGCAGCCTCCCTGACCAATTTTCATCTTGTCTTTTCATCAATTTTGGAGGGACATCCAGTTCTTTGCAACATCACTGTTCTCCCATATTTTCGCCACTTTTTGATGACTGTCTTCACTGTGCTCCATGGCATATCCAGTGCTGTGGAAATTTTTTTGTACCCCTCTCCTGACTGATACCTTTCAACAATGAGATCCCTTTGATGCTTTCTAAGCTCTCTGCGAACCATGGCTTTTGCTGTAGCAGGCAAGTGAGTAAATGTCAGGAAAATCCTACTAGGACAGCTGAACTTTATTTGATGTTAATCAAAGTCTCTTTAATTAATGGCAGATGCTTCAACAAAGTATTAGTTTAAGGGTGTTCACCCTTATGCAATCAGCTTATAGTACATTTTTTATTTTTTATATTTTTCCCCTAACAGATTTGTTTGTTTGTTTTTTAATTGAATTATGCAAGTTATAGGTCATATTAAAGGTGGGCAAAGTTTTGAAACTATTTATTGTGTCTCATTGTTTTATATCACAAAAAAATGGCATTTTAACAGGGATGTGTGCACTTTTTATATCCACTGCACACTTATTCAGAATTTTTATTCATTGTATATTTATGTTATTTATTACTCTATTTATTTATATATGTGCTAAACAGAGATTTTATTTTTGTTTTTGTCACTTAGTCACTCTCACAGAAAAATAATTGTTTGGCAGTATATTTAGCTTGTATATTTATTCATTTTTCTTATTAATTATATTGATCTGCTGATTTGAATAACTGATTAATTTTTCTTTCTCTAAATTAGATATGTGTATGACTTTTTATATACTTGCTTTCTGCTTCAATTAGTAGTTAACATAAGGACTATATGCCAAAACACCTGTCAGCTTATTTATCCATAATTAAAAATAAAGTTTATTTTTAAGTTACTGGCATTTTTTTTTTATTGCTACAATGTAAACAATGACCAGCGTGTATCTAGGAAAGAACAGAAAAATATATTCTTTCACCCATTTAATTCTTAAGGGAATGTCTAGTCACTCCAGGAGGCAAATTGTACAACTTTTCATCTTACTAAAACCATCCAACTATTGAATACATGTGCTTTGTAACCTTCAAACAAGCTACCTGATGCAATTTGAAAAGATACAACGGTTCCTTACTAGACGGCTCAAACGTTCAGAAAATGTACAATATTCATAAAAGTGTTTGGAATTGTCATTGTGTTGTGTTACTCTGTTATATAGAATTGATCTCTGTCTGTTCTATAAGTAGTAAGAAATTCTAGTGCCCATGCATTGCTTTTGCACAAGTATCCCCCATTTACTCTCTTACATGCATACACACACACACACACACACACACACACACACACACACACACACACACACACACACACACACACACACACACACACACACACACACTTCTTACCCGTCCCCGAGTTCACAGAATGTTCCCAATGTATCTTTTTAGTTTTGCCCCTGATTCTTGCAGTCAGTCATTAATACCAGACATTAGAGTTCATTCTCTTATAGTTCTGGAACTGTACCACGATGGTAGACCTGTTGTTCTACTAACTTCTTAAGTGAGTTGAAGTAATAATTTAAAACTTCTTCCAGGTGTCATCTAGTATTTCTCCTGGATTTGTCCTAAAGCTTTAATACAGCTGTCTACATGTATAGTGCTCCCCCAACATAGACACACCTCCATCCCTCTCAATTTAGCGAGGTTTGGGGTTGGCAAAATGGTTACAATGTTTACCTCACAGACACTAGGTACATGGTTTGATTTTCACCTTTAAAGGGAAATTGGTTACACTTAAAATGGCCTGCAGGGCCAGCTAGCCTAGTACTTACTTATGAATTGTCCCTCCTTTTACAGAACACTCCTAATTTTGCCTGTTATACATTTCCTGTCCCTTATACCTCATGAACCATTGCATTGAGTAATGCCAGACATTACAGTTTCATACTTCTTAGAGTTTAAAAATCTCACACCACAGTGCAAGCCCTCCTCCATATGTGTGAAAATCTAAGGCTCTGGTTGATACGAAACTGCTTTCTGTGCCAAAGTTGCAAAGTTCAAAACTTTTTCCTTCCATTTTACTTTCATTTTTCAGTGAATTAGGATAATATGGTAAGAGCATTGTTGTTGTCAAGTGGTAATGCAAAGAACTAAAATTCTGATAAGTAGATGTTTTTCGTTTTGTTTTGGCTTACTTTTACATCCCTGGTGTTCCCTCCGCCCACACACTTTTCATACTGCAAACGTGTTTTTCTCTCAACTTTGTTAGCATCCCTGGTGTCTATTGCTCCCCCCCAATATTGCAGGATTTGCTAAATAGTTTAGGGGATGTTAAAAGTATGAACCTCACACACACATATACACATGTACACATGCTCATGCATACACAGCCCCCACTCACCCTGTCACACTCATGGACACACTCACTCATTCACCCATGCACACATGCATACACACATACCCATGCATGAACATACATCCCACCACTACCCATCCAGCACTTACGTGTAATGCAATCTTACCCACTGAAAGTAACAGGTAAACATGAACTTTTGGCTGTGTGTTCACTAACACAACTAGCCATGCTAACTTACACAGCTGAGCATTTCTCTGAACCGCTCTTCCATGTAAATGCCTTACCACAAGCATTTCCAGGGGAGAGAGCAAATGGCTTATTAGAATAGCCCACTCATCCAGAATGTCTCTTTCACATTTGCTGTGTGACTTATTAGAGTAGGCCACTCCCCCAGAATGTCTCATTAGCATTTCCTGTAGGCCACAGAGACAGCCAATTATGGCACTTCACAACTACGTATTTCAGCACTGTAGGAGGACTGTCTCTGAACCAGAAATAGGTTCATAGGTTCATTGGCAAATACTAGGCTAGCTGCCATTGTGGGCCATTTTAAACCTAGCCAATTTCCTTTTTTTTGTGCTCAAAATAACCTATTCCATTTAGTTATAGATGAGCCTTACCCATCTAATGGGCAATAATTATATATTATCCCTAATGAGAATAACTGTATCATACCATAGATAATTGGAGGGGACCCATGCATGGGATAAAGCATTTTGGAGCTGCCTCTGTCCATTAGTAGTACAGGGGACAGTCCTGGGATAGATGTTTTATTTCCCATCTATAGATCTACATTGTAGTTGAATACAGACATAGATGAACTTTGTTTTATGTAGATGGGGAGTCTATTCCACAGCAGCTGTATCCTGTGCAAGATATACTTGCCACTCCTCAGTGTTCTGTTGATGTTGCAGATGAGGTTTAGATCCCCAGACCGAGTATTTCTAATGCCATTTGACTTGCTGATGTGCAGCAGGTCCATCAGTAATGGGTTGGAGGAATTCTTGTATGCCAGACACAAGTCACCCCTTAGCGGTCTGTAGGATACTGAGTATAGTAACAGGGCTTTGAATCGGTCCATGTAGGACATGTTGTTTAGGCCCAGTATCCTTTTGTCATGATTTTAAATGGTTACTGTAAGTGGAAAAATGGGCTTACCACTGACAGTAACCTTTCTAAATGTTCCCCCATAGTCTCTGTATCAGATTCAGTCTAATCTTATAATTTAAGAAAACAGCAAATGTCAGCACAGATAAAAGTCAATAACTTATTGAATGATTAGGCTTTCAAATAAATAAACATCAATAACAGAAAAAAGTAACCAGTACCTCACAATGTCTTCCCAGACTACAGAATAAGATGTCTGTGTAGAAGAGATCAATACGAGGTTATCTTGAAAAGTGTAGAGTGGAACACATTTAATGCTAACATTTAGGCTGCTGATGTTTGTTTAATTCTTGTTAGCCGGCTCTATTCCATTAGACATAATTTTATTTTCTTCAGGAGTGGCCCACAAACCCAAAATGTTTTTTCTAAGTAGCTTTCACAGAGCCACACCATATACTAGATGAAGTTCTGGATAACGTAGCCCCATCATGGCTCATTACATTAACTACTGTATTACATGTCCAGGATCTTGGCCAACACACAGTCTGTACCATCACTCCCATAGACCTCTCCAAGCCTTCTAACATTTATAGGCCTGTGCTTTCAAACCATGGATCTTCCCAAACCATGTTTCTGTCATTCATCAATGCTTTCAGGGTATGCACAATTCCAACACCATCTTACATTCATAAACCCCTGTTTTCAGGCCATAACCCTTCTCAAAATCATCTTATATTCATACACTCCTATTTTCAAGCAGTTATTTCTGGCAAACAGGATGTTCTATTTTATATTTACTGCATTAAATCTAAATGCTTTGGACATAGGCTGCAGCTGGAAGGTCATTTTGACCACCTTATATACCTGGTTAACAAATACAAGTAATAAAAATAAATAAATCTTGCTGATTCCATGCAAGATTTTGAAATCTTGTGATAAATTATGTTTCTGAAATCTTGTGATAAATTATGTTTTGTTTATTCACTTGATTTGCCCTGGCTCCAATTCATTCTGAATATTTACAATTATATGCAGCCTGCATGCCTTCATTCTGCAATACCTATAATTGAATGCAGAAAAGTGATATTTTGAGCCTTGCTAGCAAAAATACTGGTGCATTATTTAATTTTTCATGATAATGTCCAAAATGATTTTCATGGGCTACTTTTTTATGATCTGCAGTATGAATATCTGGAATGTGTTTGTATATTTTATTTTTTGGTTTCTTCAACTGATTTTGAATTATGGAGGCACACCCATAGACAACTTATATCTATTTAATCCTTCTAGGATGAAAGGTAAGCACTGACCCCACCCTTCCCCAGCCAAGGCCATCACACTGCAGGGGTAGGATTTTTTTTTTTTTTTTTTTTTTTGCTGTGCCCTCTTCTCCATGGGGCGCAACATGCATTATTACCCATTTTAGGAGCATATACTCTGGGTGTCTGTTTGCACATACCCACACTTATGTACCTGGCTGAGTGAGACAAGTCCTGTAGTCTTCAGCCAGTGAAAAAACTCATTCCTCAAAAAAAGAGAATGCTGGCTGTTGGACGCAGTCCTAAACCAAGGTTACCAAATTAATTTGGCTCTCCAGTATTATAAATTGGAGATCTCCTTCTGAGCCAGGCATTTTAGAACTAAGTAAAGGATAAGTCATATTTTAAATGTTCTCATTGAGGTCTAGATCACAGTTATGTCTGGCCTGTGTTAGTGTAGATATAAAATTGTAATTCACAGCTGCTGTGTAATATTTTATTTGCTTGCATGTTTCATGAAATTGCTCACAGTACTAAAGGTGCATTTCAGATGCTGTAACCAAGTATTCTCAGATGTAAATGGCAGTGAGGTAAATTTGACCTTTCAAATGAGAACCACAACAGACTGCTCTAATAACCACATGCCGCTTAGAGATCACTGTTTGTACAGCCATGATTTACAGTAATCAGTGTCGAGAAATTAACATTCCGTGTCTCAATGACTGTATTATATTATGTGAGTAAACCACAGTTTGTATTTTAATTTCCTTTAAGGTTAGCGTGTATTTGCTATTGTTATTTTGTTGTAACTTAATTAAAGAAAGTGTCTGTAATCCAAGTGCTTTTGGTCTATTCAAGTAAATTGTTTAGAATCTGCTAGTCTACAAACTGACCTTGTAGAAATCGATCTGCTGGACATAGATTATTAGTTTCAGCACTAGTCATGACATCATCCTTTATTAATAGTAATGATATAGTAAAGAGCTTTATATAGGCTTATCTCCAGGATTTAAGATTATTGCTTAATTTTGACATTATGGGAAGGTATATGTTTGGTTTTTAAAATGTACTAGTGTCCAATATTGTAAGTTAAGACCTTGAGAACAGTAGGAGGCATTTGAGAAAAAAGAAACCTAGGCAGATGTTATGATCTGAAACAGCTCATCAGCTGTTTGTTTCTGCTGAAAGAATGGTATCTTTGTTTGGCTGTGCAGTCAGCTGTCTAGTGACTTTATATAATAATATGTCTTCTGGACCTAAGCCAGCACACCCTGAAAAACATGCTTTTCTCAGGATCGCTTGCTCTGGGATGAGCATTTGCTTAGAGTATGATACAAGTGATGACAGAAGAATGTGCTTTAAAAAGCATAAAGCATTTTTATAATCCTGGCTTTAGGTTATAGTGTCTTTGTGTTTTTTTAAATGAGCACTAAATAAATGATGCTTGAACATGATTAGATTGTTTTAATGAGTATTACATAAAGGATATTTGAAAATGATTAGATTTTGTTACTGAATACCAAATAAATGAAGTTTGGAAATGATTAGAATTTATTTTACTGATTACTAAAGAAATGTTTGAAATGATTAAGAATGGCTTGTGGAGCACTTGCTGACATGTAACAAGGCTTCACAGTCAGAAAATAAGAGTTATACCTTAATACAGATCACTGGTGAAATAACTTGACCAAGTTGTCTTATTCTGGGAATCATATTTTAAGGTCATACCTGTACTCTGTCAAGATATCAAGGTATTTTTCTTCAAGTGACTTGTTTTGGATTCTGTTATGGTTTGTGGAAACCACACTGATTTGTATTGAGTGAGCTGAAAGTGCACTGCAGTTGTTTTTGTTGTGTGTGTGTGTGTGTGTGTGTGTGTGTGTGTGTGTGTGTGTGTGTGTGTGTGTGTGTGTGTGTGTGTGTGTGTGTGTGTGTGTGTGGGTGCAAACTTTAACAAAGTCTCAGCCAAGCTAGGAGCTTCATTGTGTAAACCTGAAAACCTCCTGTATTGGAGGCTCATGGGATATATGCAAATGGCCCCTTAAAGATATAATAGTATTTCAGCTGCATGGCTTCTGAACGCCCATGACTTTTTACTTTTTATGTCTTTATGGGTACATATATAATAAGAGATCCAATGTGATCTCTGAGTTTATAACTCTGTTCTTTTACAAGATGATTTGTTGAACAAGATGGCGCACGGCTTCATGAGGGTACAGAATGTAGAAAGAAAAATGGGAATGCATATGAATAAAGAATGTGTACACACTAGGAGGCAACTGTGAAATGAGCAGCAGACTGTAGGAGCCTTAAGGGCCATTGCGTGTATTTTTACTGAAATTTGAAAAGAGTTAAGCATTCTCTTTACTCATAAAAGCAGAAGTCATGCTTAGTTATTGTTACCAATTATTAACTGTTATTAAACCTCTGTGAGATTTTACCTATCTGCCCCAAGCATATTTTCTCTTTGGAACTGTATTTGCACCTACAGTGGCTTTAGCTATAAGCCATCTTCATGTAACTCAATCTTTTTAGTGAAAAAACATATCTTTGCATTTTCTTTTAGGTTACGTGTTCCATCATAATGTCATACACTAACATCCCATCCCTATTTCTGAATAGTGATACCAGTTGCTCTCTTGTTTTTTGCAATTACTTATTTAAAGATTTTTGTCATAGTTTATAACTGAAGATGCTGACAGAAACAGACTAATGCTATATCAAGTCTGTTTTAGTGGTAAAGTTAGCTTACGTACAACTCTCCCTTCCCCATTCCATGTAACTTTGACACCTTTGATTACTCACACTTGACCTACACTCCATCATCTTCAGTAGTTGCATTCAAGTAATCCACCATCTTCTCTATGAAATAATATTTTCTTATGTCATTTATAAATTGCCTTCTTCTAGCTTCTGCCCCTACATCATTCTTTCACCTTCCCATTCTCTGTCTCCAAGTCTAGCCATCATGCTTAGCAGTTAACAGTCTGTTTCATCCATACGGCATCCTATTTCCACCATGTCTTCCACTTTGTTCATGTCATGTATACCTTTTCTTATACTCTCACGTTCTCATTTTTTTCTTCCGCCATTTTGATGACTTTCCTTTGCATGTTGTATGACCCCATGGACTAGGTGGGTGGTAAGTTGGTGGATTAGCTCAACAGCTTTCAAATCTACTTTCTTGGCTATGCACCCCCATGCAGTATGTTGGGTTTTGCCTTGTCTTTTCTTGTTGCATAAATTGATTCATACCAGGGAGGATTATAATGCCACAATTATTTTTTATCTGTTCTCTCCAAAGCCAGCCTTCAAACATGCATGTTTTCTTCTCAGCTTTGTCCTCCAAACAACATTGAGTTACATATTTTATACTGAACCTAATCTGAAACTTATATACTGCCTTAGATCACACCAGATTGTTTTAAACAACCTTACTCAATCTATATGGATTGCACAACTTTTTGTACAAATTCCCCAAACAATAGTTCTCATTTTCCACCTCTTTCAGAAAGACTGACTCAGATGTGTTAAACAGGGCTAACCTTGGTATCAAGACCTTTCATATTTCATTGATTACTGCCCTTTCTTCAGCCATGTTCCCCACCTGACCAAAAGTTTCCTAGCTATGTCACTGTTTAAGTTCAGGCACCACACTTTTTAATTTCTCTAGCAGCTTTCTAAGAAGCAAAGTACCATGTGCCTTACTGAATGTAATCTCCTCCACATTCCCCAGGTTCCATCTGGCAAGATCACTGATTTTGCAGATATAGAACTGGAGGAAACCACACAGGCAAGTTCACCAATGATCTAGT
This sequence comes from Protopterus annectens, assembly GCF_019279795.1. Classification (NCBI taxonomy): domain Eukaryota; kingdom Metazoa; phylum Chordata; order Ceratodontiformes; family Protopteridae; genus Protopterus; species Protopterus annectens. Next base: position 1,553,506,581 of record NC_056726.1, read on the forward strand.
CATAGATTTGGATCGAGCTAGGCTGATAAGCTCACTGATGATGCAGTAATAGAACTGGATCAATATAGACTAGCAAGGTTACTGATGACCCAGTCATAGAACAGGATCAAGATAGTCAGGCAAGCTTCATGATAATAATGCAGTCGTAGAACTGGATCAAGCTGGACTGGTAAGTTTCTGTTGCTTATCGGCAAGGCAATTAACATTCAGGACCTTCATCAGCCTGTGCACAGGACGTCTTCCTATAACCATCCCTTTCATGAGAGTGGGACTAAATGACCACAACTTGCCTAGAAGCTTCTGAACCCACACTTTTGTAAGAAAAGCATAATTATTGTTCTGCAGCACTATTTCAAGTACAGCATGGCAGTCCTTTGGAGGTTTCTGTAAAACAGATCCAGAGTTTGAAGTTCAATTCTAAGCTCTGATTGCTGTCTGTCTGGACTTTGCATTTTCTTTTTTTAGTCTGTGTGAATTTTCTACAAGTTCTCCAGCTTCTTCTCACCTCCCTAAGCATGCTGGCTGATTGTCTGCAATAAGTTAAGAACATAAGAACGTAATGAGTATACTAGGCAAGCAATCATGGGGACCATAAAATTCCTAGCCTTATACAACTTTAAGAAGGTACACTTAAAAGTTCATGTTACCTTTTTTTTTTAGTATTTAATAGTATCCACCTCCCAAATTAACCAAGACCATACATGATAACCCGGATGTAACTTTGTGTCTACCCATCCAGTTGTGAAGACTTGTCTTTGATACATACAAAGTAGTAATTTCCTTTAACCAGTAGTGGTAACCCATTCAGTGGCTGGGAATCTGCTGTTACATACCTGTCCCACTAGCAAATTGAGCTTGTTGATGCTTACATAGGAGAGGAAGATTTTGTTCATCGGCCTCTTGGTTATGTGCCCAGGACACTCCCTCTGTGACATTCAGTTTTACATTTATGAAACTGAAGATCCAACCTTCGCTTTTAGGAAGCTCAGGCTTTGCTGAAAGTCAGATTATTTATTTATTATTATTTATTTCCAGTTTGATGACCGGGAAGGTCCACTGGGCTCAAAGAGGCCGTTTTCAGTGGAGGCCCGGGGAGAAAAGCTTCATAGTACAAAGTAAAAGCTACACAATTCAAAGTTAACAAAATACAATACACAGTTGCAAAAAAGTGCAGTAAACAACTTGTAAGCATTAAATAGCAAACTAAGAACAGTTGAACTGCAACATATATACAATATATAATACATATTTACATGTTTGTAGGTTGAGAACAGTAGCAGAGAGTAGAATTTGTTCATAGGTTAGAATGTCAGATATTGATCTGAAAGTAGTTATCAAGGGATCGATCCCCGGTAAGTAAGGAAAAATGGGACTTGGAATGTGATAAAAGTGATCATGAGTTAAGGACGTTAGGTAGGTAGAGAGCAATTGCACTTCCAACTATGGAAGAGGTAGGAATGGAGCTGGGTTTTGAAGAGTCCAAAGTTTTCAGAGATTCTTAGAGATGGAGGGAGATAGTTCCATTTTCTGGCTAAGGTAAAGGATAGAAGTAGCTGCCCAGTGGGACAGTTTGGTTTATACATAGAGATTAGGCTTTGGTGGGCAGATTTTAGGGGTCTGTGATGGGTGTATGAAGGTAGGATGTTAGCAAGTGTTGGACATGTATTAGGTTTGAAAATAAGCTTGTGGGCTGTACAGAGTTGGAGATAGTCCAGGTAATTGGGAAGTTCTAGCCATTGCAGCTGGTGGAGAGGTATATACAGTGATGAGTAGAGTATTTGGATGAAGTTGCAAACTTTGAGATTTTATTGTCTTTAATACCTGTTCTATATTGCCAGTCCATATTGTACATATTTTATTTACTCTTGCCATTGTGGCAGAAAAGGGTCCTTAAAGGACTACTTCCCTTACCTGGTTAAAAGTAAATAAATTAAAAATTATAAGGAAAGACCTTATAGTTTTTCAGCAAAACTTCAGACAGTACAACTAACCTTTCTTTTTACACCGCCATGGAACATACCTCTCAACCCATCAGACCAAAAAATCTGGACAAAGTCGAAAATAATGAGGGGGACAAAGGCCCAAAAATAAGCACATATTTAAAATGTTGTTCTTACAAACTTAGAAAGTTGTTATAACAACAGGATCTGTAACAACATCCATTTTCTGCAGGATATAAACTCTGAAACTCAAATGTATGCCAATATTTAGAGACATCAATCCTTAGTGATTTGCCAGAAAGTCACAAATTTTATGAAGAACTGACCAAAATATGAGGCAAAAATCTGAGCATTCTGCAAATGTCTGGACAGTTGAGAGATATGCCATGGAGTCATTTAGACTGATTCTGGTGCTGTATCTTGCTGATGTTTTTTATGAACTCTTTTCCTACTTTTTTCCTGTGCCCCATTCCAGTTCACTTCCAGATCACCTTCATCTTCCATTTCAGGAAATGACCCTTCCTCTTCATTTGCAACTTCTGAAGTAAAAAATTAAGTCAGTATTTTGCCAGTTTTCCTGCCTTCTAAAATGTCACCAAAAGACTCCTATGCAGAGGTCAAGTGCCTGATGATGTTCTCCTTTGATGTTCAGCTTATCGGACATACATGTTTTGCCCTTTCTTCATATTTTGTTAGTTTGCTGTTTACCTACCCAGGCATACTCAGCAGGTGCTGTTGGGCATTAATTCCTTCTTTGGCTACTCTCTGACATGAGATGTGGCACAAGCTTCATTTTTCTACCCACTGTTGTTTGACATGTGCATGCTTCCATGGCATGATATCATGTCAGGATGAGGTCATTCTTATGCTGATGTCATACACCTGTACTTCTCCTTCCATCAACAGTCAACATCAGCTTTAAGCAGATTAGCTGCAGGATCGAATACATTCACAATGGGATGGAACAGTCATGGGAAAATGAAAAATGTAATGGCAGAAGAGTGCCTAACCGAATCTGTATAAGTCAAACAATAATGTGTAATATAGAAGATTATAATTGGATGTGCATTTGTAACCAAATTATTATGTGTTTGAGACATGGATGCCAAGAAATTCACCTCAAGAGCGAAGCTCAAAAGGTGAATCTTGGCATCCATGTCAAGAGCATATAATTAAATGTTACAGTCAGAAACTGAACTTTAATTCTTTGTAGTGCATGGAGCTTTATTGGCTCCATGTAGTACTTTTTACAGAAATAAAGTATAGTGTAGGGCCGCTGGTTTTGAGAAGAAATAGGAGGTCAAATAGGACTAGGTCTTTCCCGATCACCTCAGAGCAACCTGCAGGCTACTGAGTACAAGGAGTGTCATTATAATCTATTAGGTAAGTTCAAGTTTAGTTTAACGGGGAGCTGTTTTGTATCAGTGGATGACTGGATTATAATGCCTTAGGATATTGGCTTGGATGTCTGCAAAATAAATGCCAAACACAAGAGGACATTCAAAGAGGGAAATATCAGTTTTCACAACTTGGGAACTGTTGGACAGCCAATTTGCAATCCAGCAGGCAATGTAGTGGTTTACATTAAGCTTGTCTAATTTTTCAGTAATATCAGCATGGAGGATAGTGTCAAAAGCGTTGGCCAGTTCAAGACAAACAGTGTAAACAGAATGACTGCTGTCCACAACCCCTGTAACCTTTTCAAATAATCTTACTATGATCAGGAGGCAGGACCTGCCCTTCAGTAAACCAAGCTGATTGGGGTCTAGATCGGTTACACTGTCTGTTTGCATAAATGAGTGCTGCTGTGATACATCCCATGGTTTTGCATATGAGGCTGGTAAGGCTGAGGGGACTATAATTACCTGAGTTTCTAGCAGGGCCACACTTAGTAACAAAAATCACAGTGGTTGTTCTCCAGGCATCAGAAACAAACCCTGTATATAGGCTGAGGCTGAATATGTTCATAGTAGGTTCATAGGTAAGTAGTAGGCTAGCTGCACTTGCAGGCCAATTTAAGTCTTGTTAATTTCCCTTTTTTGTGCAGAAAATAACCTATCCCATTTCTTATAGATTAGCCTTATCCATCCCATGGTCAATAATTAAATATTATCCATAATGAGAAAAACTGCGGTCATACCATAGATAATTTGAGGGGACCCATGTGATAAAGCATTTATTAACTGCCTCTGTCCATTAGCAGCACAGGGGGCAGTCCTGGGGTAGATTTTCTGTTTCTCATCCATATATCTAAGTTGGACTTGAAAATGGTCAGGGGTGAACTTTGTTTCATATGAATGGGGAGTCTGTTCCACAGCAGTGGTATCCTCTGCAAAATATACATGTCCCTCCAAATCATTCTGTTGATGTTGTAGAAGAGGTTTAGATCCCTAGACTTTCTTACAACAATAAACACATGTTGGTCAAAAGTTAGGTCACTGTCCACATTAAGTTACCAAGTCCTGAACAACTGGGTCAACTCTTAGAGGCATATTGTCATTGTGGTAGTTCTCTGGGGTAGATGACTTCACAAAGGATACAGTGATATATTTTTTGGCATTTAGTTTCAGACCATAATTATGACCACAGTTATTTGAGACAAATGTTTTTGCAGGATGGTTAAGTCATTTGGGGATTCATTGACTGCTTCTAACTTGCAGTCATCTGCAAACTTAGTCAGACAGAGTCCTTTGGTATTGACTTTTACTTAAGAAAAGGAGATGCCAAACATAAGAGGTCCCAGCAGAGAACTCTGGGGGACTCCACTGATAACTAGTCTCTTTGTGGAGGTAACTTCCCCTATTTTGTCCCCTATTTTGATTATCTGCATCCTATCTGTGAGCCAGTGGGCAATCCAGCAGGTGACATAGGTGTTTATTCGCAGTTTATTTAGATTTTCTACTATGCCTGAGCAGGGAATTTTGCTAAAAGCTTTGGCCAGGTTGTGGTATGAGATGTGTACCATTCTGCCTTCATCCATTGCTTTGGTGACCTTTAAAAAAATACCAGGTTAAGTAAGCATGACCTACAATTGATAAATCCAAGCTGAGATGGGTCCAGTGATTGGAGGTTCCCTATGTCCTGATTGCTTAATTCTATGATGATTCTTTCCTTGACTTTGCACATGTGGCTGGGCAGACATATGGGTCTGTAACTGCATGGGTCTGTAGAAGGTCCCCTCTTATGCAAGAGAATGACTGTAGCCGTTCTCCATTACTTGGTGCAAAACCTGTATGGTGGCTGAGATTAAACAGTGTTTATGTATTTTAATGGTTATTGAATTTTTTAGGTAGAGCCTCAGATAGTGTATACATGACACTATTGATAATGCAGCCTGGTATGTCATGTGATCCCACTGAAATATTATTGTTAGCCTTTGACGGGGATTTTATATATAACAGATAGTACCTAAATTAAACCATTACAGTTGGTCAGAATTCACAAGTCGCTGTAAACAAAGTCCCACATCAACAGAAGGATAAAGCAATTCAGCTGACTAGATCAAAACATGACCTACTCTTTAAGGCCAGTACAGATACAAATAATAAAACAGTCAACTTCTTAGCAGATCTGTAATATACAACCAGCATTCCAATGATTAAACTATGTGCAATTTAGATGAAATTAAAAGCAGTCATACAATTTTACTAACGCCAAAACTCAGTTTCATTTAGAACAATTCTGACAGAAATTCAGAAGTCACAAAGCACTACCTACCTAGTGGCAACCATCTCCACCATCGTGGACCACAGCCAATGGTCTCCACCATCGTGGACTACAACCAATGGAAAACTTCAATAAACTAGGTGGACAAAAAATATATCAGTTATACATTAAAGGGAGCAAAGTATGTCAGTTAAAGGTTAAAGGGAATCAAAAGGTACCCCATGGTAAAATACCAGTTAAAGGATGTGGATTTGTAACTGAGCAAGAAAACCATTTAGTTTATTGGTGATTATTACAACTCGATGAAGTCACCAAGACCAGAATGATAGAGCTATAACAAACGTTAATAAAATGCTAAATCTGTATGATAAAAAAAATACATTCAAAATGAGAGGAAGTAATGACACCACTATATTTCACAATTATTCAGCCTCATTCAGAAAAAGAGATGTCAACCTGTTGACCAGAAAAAAGGTTCCAGAAATGTTTATGGGTTGGGGGAATTGTACAGAGAATAGTAGAGGTAGGACATTTCCTATTTTAAACAAGATGACATGGGGGCCATGCTTTGGGAACATAAGATTATGTCAGGGAGTTGTGAGGGGACAACTTTAAGCTGAAGAAAGATGGAAAGAAGATGGGAACTCCTAAGGCAGATCTTGTGTGCCAGCTTTTCCCTTAGTTTGAGGAAGTACTTCTTCATCATGTTGTAGCAAACTGAATAGGCTGCCAGAAGGAGTTCTAGAGAAGAAATCCACAGAAATTTTCAAACAAGCATGCAACAACTGCAGAAAGAAACATGAACAAGATGGAGGGAAGGAAGCTAGAATGCTAAATGAAATAAATAGGCAGACTAGATAGATCACTAGTCTCCTTCTACCAATAAATGTAACGTAATGTGGTTCTACTATGAGTGCTCAAGTCTCAAGGACCCAACGACCACAGTCTCAAGGTCAGGGGCCCAAGCATCTTGTACCTTGTATAGGGTGACACTCACACTAGAGCTCAATGAGGCGTGCAGGTAAGTACCTGTTACATCATACCTGAACAAATTATTCAAGTCTGAAGAAATTAACCATGTCAGCCATAGGGAGGGACGGATTGAGAGGTGGTGGGAGTGTAGATTAGAGCTGCAATCACAAAGGGGGTTTAGGTTTAGGGAGTAGCAGGGAAGTTTCATGGTTAAGGAATGGGAAAGAAGTTCTATGATTAGGGAGTTTGAGGGGAGTTTAGGGTTATGGGTCTTCAGGGGAGTTTTAGGTTTAGGGAGGGGAGGTTGGAGTTTTAGGATTATGGATTGATCAGGAAATTTAGGGTTAGGGATGGAGAGTAGTGATTTAGGTGAAAGGAAAGGTTGGAGACTTTAGGTTGATGGAGAGTGAGGTTTATGAAGAGTGAGTGAAGTTTTAAGGTTAGGGAGCAA
>NC_056726.1:1553518609-1553601109 GCF_019279795.1 Protopterus annectens
GCACTGCAGTGGTGTATTAGTTAATATGACATGCACATGCTGCAGTCTGTGGGTGCAGCTCATGCATGTATGTAACTTAGCTATGCCGTACGATGCTGTGAATTCTAAGGCATGTAGCACTGCAGTGGTGTACTAGTTAATATGACATGCACATGCTGCAGTCTGTGGGTGCAGCTCATGCATGTATGTAACTTAGCTATGCCATACGATGCTGTGAATTCTAAGGCATATAGCACTGCAGTGGTTTACTAGTTAACATCACATGCACATGCAGCAGTCTGTGGGTGCAGCTTATGCATGTATGTAACTTAGCTGTTTGGTCTGGTCCAGGCTAGAGATAGCACAGTAAGGTGACTTCCAGGTGTGTTCTTCTGTAGTACTTCAGAGAAGGGCAGCAGAAATGAACATCTGATTTCTCTGAATCCACTCATTGATAATATGTCTGCAATGGGGCAGGGAACATCATACCTGTAAGTAATGCTAGACTGTGTGTATAAGTGAGTGTGTGTGTGTGTGTGCATGTGTGCGTGTGTGCGTGTGTGTGTGTGTGTGTGTGTGTGTGTGTGTGTGTGTGTGTGTGTGTGTGTGTGTGTGTGTGTGTGTGTGTGTGTGTGTGTGTGTGTGTGTGTGTGTGTCTGTGTGTATGTTTCTGCATATGTGTGTGTGTGAGTGTGTGGGCGCATATATGTGTGTGTGTGTGTGTGTGTGTGTGTGTGTGTGTGTGTGTGTGTGTGTGTGTGTGTGTGTGTGTATGTTTCTGCATACTTGTGTATAATCAGGTACCAGACAAAAGGAAATTGTTGATGCCTGCTTCAGGTTAAACATGAAATATGTTGTAGCATAGAATTAGGGACTATCTGTGTGAATAATGCCTAGGTACTCCCTTTTACTGCCAAACACATTACTTACATGGATATGCTACTAAGTTTTCCCCCCTTGAGTCTGTTTCTGAAACAAATCCAATTAACAAACTGAAATAAATAAGTAATTATACAACCACCTGCCCATACTTTTCTTAAAGCAGTGTGCTATTTTCATGGAACAATTCCTACATTGTGCAAGTCCTTTCTGTAATAAAGCATTTCTTAAGTTTTCCACTATAGTTCTAGTCATAAAACAGACCCCCCCCATATTATATTTCCAGTAATGTTTTTTTTCTGTTCTGTGATTTCCATTCAGGTATTTCAATGTCTCATGTTTTTTCCCTGAATCCCATGTCTTTGTTTACTGTCTCCAAATACACCCCATAGTATTGAGATATGAGCATCTTGTTTTCATTTTGAGTGCCTCTGATGTAATTGTTTACTTTTTTTTAAGATTTGGGCTGTGAAATATAGGCAATGCCGTAGGTATGGCTTCATTAAATATTTTGATAAAGATATTGCTGATTCTTCTCTCATACTGCTGATACACTAAAGGATCTTCTGATTTTATCCACCTTAACTGTGCTTTTACATACAAGGTATTATCCTCTCTGAATTCTACACAGGTCTGATCAGGCTGTAGTCTACACATAGATTTTAAAGTATTATACAGGCATTCATTCATTCACTGTCCAATACCCACTTAATCCTATACAGGCTCACAGGGCTGCTGGAATTATTCTGACAATCAATGAATGTAAAGTACGGAATAAATCTTGAATGTGGTAATCAGTTGCAGGATGTAAGAATACACACACACACACACACACACACACACACACACACACACACACACACACACACACACACACATACACACGCACAGTATCTGTGCCCTTTATATGCTCAGTTGTATTACGTTATCATGTTGCTGAAGCAGGAATATGTTCATGAAATACTTAATAATTCTTATTGCTCACCTCCTCTGCTAATGCTAACATATAAATATATATATATATATATATATATATATATATATAAACATTTCATATTGCTTTATTTTTTCCATAGTTTTTATTGTTTATGTTAAAGTTGTTTTGCATGCAACTCATATTTTCAATAATTATTACTGGCACCTTGACACTAGTTATGCCAGCTATGGGTGCCTGTCATCAGTGTGCATCAAGAATAAATAACGTTAATTATATCTTTTATTTTCTTTCCCCAGAATCACTTGACTCCTAAATTAAATTATTCTCTCCCTCTCTCCCATCCCCCGTTTAGTTATCTGTGAAGTACATCTGCCTTTGACTTCTCCCTCTGCTTAACAGTAAATGAATCCATATCTATTTTGTATTTTTTTTTGCTTCACATTTATCTGTCTCTTGTAAGTTATTCCCTCTGTAATATAGGCTAGATCTCCCTTTCCTGCTGCCCACTCCCTCCCTCCCTTATAATTTATATCAATTGTCACTAGGGGGATGGACACATGGCTGGCTTCTGTTCATATTTACATACATATTGTTATACCCACATTTGTTAATACTAATGATGCATAAATGGCATACAGCTTATTTTCAGCAGTGAGCATTCAGTGTTGTTACCGCATATTCTGAATCCAGTATAGCCCATTAAAATATAGGGTATATGTTTTAGAAATGTTTTTCAGTTCCATAAAACCATTGTGATAAATGTCCTACACAGAGACATGTATCCCTTTGTCCAGTATCACTTTTCCATTTTTCATTTCATGTACACACATAAGTTTTGCAAGCTGATTTAATTTATTTCTATTTCTTTAATGTTTTGAAATATCCCTGCTCTGCATTCTCATGTTTCTTCCATCCAAGTAATGAGGACTGTAGGATTTCTAAAGAATATTAAAGTAATAATTGAATATGCTTTCCATTGCTAGTTCACATCATTGCATAATTCCATTTATTTCATATGAGAAATGTAAAAATGAGGATAACTGAACTGATTTACTAGTTTCTCTATGTCAGCATTTTGCTGCATTCATACAGCAGGCTTTTCTTCACACCCATCTCATGGTTGTCATAGGTGTATAACAATTGATTCAGAATGACCAATAATCAAAAAAAGAATGCACAATTTGTAATGGTCTCAATCAACCCTGTTGTTATGAATACCTTGTCAAACTGTGAAGGGTCTGCACAACTCTGCAATACATATAATCATGTGTTACTGTTGTTTTTTTCTGCTAACTACCACCATAATTAACCCCCATCTCCCAAATTCTCCTGCTCATTTCTTTTTAAATATTAATAAAGTTCACACTTTTTGTAGGTATCATAACTGCTCTATTTGTAAAGTAATATTTTCTTACAGTCTTTCAGGTTGTCTGATTATTTAAGATCATGGCATTTTGCTATTTGAGACTAATTTCTTGTTGAATAAGATTTTTAAAGTTAAGCTTGCTAATTATTTTCCAAAATGCAAATATTTCTGTTATTATTTCGATCTTTTTGTTCACATCATTCCAACTAAATGCATGGCTTGCGGTAAATAAATATTTTCCATTAACAGTTGACCTTGAGTTTTCCTTTGTTGGTTAAGAATTAGTTTGGTTACCTAAGTTTTGATGACTTAGGTTTTGTTTTGTGCTTCTTTAAGCAAGGAAACCAGAACTAAATTCTACACTAAAAATGAGGAGGTATGACTAATTAATGAGCAGTCAGTGAAACCATTGCTGTCAAATCTGCAAAACATTGAGGTGGGTGGCCTAATGGTTAAGATGCTTGTCTTATAAACACAAAGTGCAGGGTTTGATTCTCACAAAAGATAATTGGCTAGGCTTAAAATGGTTCACAACAGCAGTTAGCCTAGTACTAATCTATGAACCTAAAACATTCCAAAAATCCATATTAAAAGTGTAACCATCATTCATTCTTGCAGTTATATAAAAGTAAATTGCTAAAATACAAATTTCATAATTAAAAATGCAGAATACTCTACAAATATTTCATTTTTTTGTAATATACAGTGAGGTAAGTGTGTTACTTCCAAATGCATGTATTTTATGCTAAATTTTACCAATTTTTTGAAATGCTACAGTTTTATCTAGATGTACAAAATGATGAGATTTAGAAATTACACAACTGAAAAGTAACAAGACTTAATTATAAACAGTTAGATAAGCAATGATGGGATTCCGCAGTGGTGCAGCGGTAGCGTTGTTGCCTCACAGCAAGATGTTCTCCCGTTCGATTCTCGGTTGGAGTGCAGGGAGTGTCTTCTGTGTGGAGTCTGCATGTCCTCCCCGCGGTTGGGTGGGCATTCAAAAGACATGAGTAAATTGGCGTGCCTTCGTTGAAGGTTGAATGTCGAGCTGGTACCTCGGCATTCGTGAAAATCTACTGCCAATCATTAGTGGACTGGAGTTCCACTGTGGCGACCCCTAACCAGGAAAAGCCAAAAAGACAAACAAAAATATAAGCGATGATGGGGTCAGAATAAAAAGTAAATGGAGTCACAAATTGCATCTACTCTATAAAATTAAATTGTATGAATACCAGCTGCAATAATATCAGATTTGTCTGTGTTGGATTAAGTATAAGGGAATGGTATAAGGCAATCAAGATTAAAGTTTAAAAGACATTATGTATGGAAAAGCTGTATATTGTACTGAAAATTAAATAAAGACCCTTTTTGTCTCTAAAAAAAGAGCAAGTATAACTTGCAACATCTTGAAACAAATACCTACATGGCTGAATTAGCTCTGAAGGGAAGATACGTTGTTTAGTTGTATGTTTTATTTATTTTACATGTATTGTGATATGTCGTCTACAGGTCAATTGCTAAATGCAACAATGTTGAAAATGGCATCCACCAAATGATATCTTCATAGCTGAAGCATGAAAAATAAGTAAGGTGATATTCATAGTCCTGCCCTTTCATTAGTGCATACTAGTGTAGTGCATAGTAGTGTTCTGTTAATAGTGGCCCTATGCAGGTGTGTAAGTGTAGTCAGTATATGTGAACCACACTGACGACAGAAACATGGAGATATTTTAGTAATCAGTCCTCCTTCTGGCAAAAGCAAGATATACTTAAGGCATAAGCATTATGGGAAGAATTACTACAAGGATTAAACACGTTATACATTGGCATATGACTTTGATCCTTAGAAATAAATGTAAAAGGGCCTCATCTGCATACAAAAACATGTAAACGACCCTGAACTTATACGAGTAATGTGTGACAGAGCCCTGGATAAGTGGATTTACACAGAGCAAAAATGAGGTGAAAATACTTCAGTTTGTTGTTATTTCAGTGCTTTTGCAAACATGGACAAAATACTGAAGGTGTTGCTGGGGGAAATGTTTCATTGGGTGTTAATTGAAGTGCTTGTGCATACTTGATCAAACTATAAAAGAGATCAGTGGGGAAATGTTTTGTTTAGTGTCATTGACATTCTTGTGAGTACATGGTCAAACTACAGAAGGGACTAATGGGGAAATGATCCCTTTGATGTCAAACTGCCTGTGCATACATCATCAAACTAATTAATGGGAGAAATGTTTCTTTTGGTGATACTGATGTGCTTGTGCATACGTGGTCAGACTACTGAAGGGGTGCTGGGGGAAATGTTTCAGTTTGCTGCTTGTGCATACCTGGGCAAACTACTGAAGGCATCCGTGGTGGAATTATTTCATTTTAGTGCTTATGCATACTTGGACAAACTAATGGAAGAGATCACTGGAGAGAAATGTTTCATTTTAGTGCTTGTGCATACTTGGGCAAACTACTGAAGGGATCGTTGGGGAGAAATGTTTCATTATGGCACTTGTGCATACTTGCACAAATTACTGAAGGGATTTCTTAGAAATGTTTCATTTTAGTGCTTGTACATACTGCATACCTCTCAATTGTCCAAATTTTCTCAGAATGTCCAGATTTTTCCCTCATATTTGTGTTGCAAGGTATGACATACTGAGACAAACTACTAAAAGGATTTCTGGGGAGAAATGTTTCATTTTAGTGTTTGTGCATTCTTGGACAAGCTACTGAAGGGATTGCTAAGGGAAATGTTTCATTTTGGTGGTTGTGTATACTTGGATAAACTACTGAAGGCATTGCAAGGGAAATAATTCATTTTTGCATCACTGAAGTGCTCTTGCATACATGGACAAAGAACTGAAGGTTTCACTGGAGAAATACTTCATTTTGAGTTATATAAGTACTTGTGCATACATGGTTCATGGATTGCAAAGTAGGTATAAAACATGCAGCAATGCTTTTAAGAATAGGTGTGCGTACAGCTCACGTATTTGGACTTGAAGTGCAAGAACACTTCATTAGCATATGCCACTTTAGGTCTACTTCACATGACTGAAAACTCATTTGACTGAATTTCATTTGACTGAGACCACAATACCTAATTTTCAAAATACTGAAAACTCATTTGACTGAATCTCATTATAATTAATTTTAAGCCATAGACATGATGTGGGTTTCTCTTCACCTGTGAGTTGCTTGTGATAAAAGGAATTATTGTAACAAAGCGCTGACAATCAGAATACCATTAGTCATGTAGAAAGTAGTGTTGTAGTGTTTATGTCCCTTTACATTTTAATGGGAAGTATCTAAAGTAATATGGTGGATGTTTTGTGCATTCCCAGCAATGGCGGCAGCGTGTAGAGTACTGAAAGGTAAATAAAAGGTATATGCCCTTTTTCCCACTGTAGTGCAATCCTGGAATTAATATATATAGTTGGGGGGGGCTATCTAGTTTGGTTTTATATTGTCCAGTTTCTGTTAAGAGGGTAAGTAAGTAGTCTTTAAGTTTTGGAAAGAGTTAGTCATTGGTGTTGTAAGTGTGCATGTCTATGGTTTAAAATTTAGTATATTGAAATTCAGCATTGTAAGCCGTCTGTGAAATGGGAATCAGTCAAATGACTTGTCAGTGATTTGAAGAAGACCTGCCACTTTACACAGTCTCTCATTTACCTCTCATTATACTTTATTTTCTTGAGTCAATATTATATCATCAAATGCTTAAAAACACAAACGATGAATAATTGACCCCAATCTCGAAAGCTCAAAACAGAAAAAAATCGCTGTTCCAAAAAAAGAAAAAAAAAATTGAAATAATACTTTGCCCCCCACACCCCCCTACTTAAATAGACCAATGCATGAGATCACACTACAGTGGCAAAAATGGCAAAGTAATGGAAGCAACCAAGCAAATTCTTTCCCTGGGAAAGAATTCATTAAAAAGCCGCTTCGCTATTTTGCCTTTTCATTGTTTTAAGTTTGACCAAGACGCATTCGATAGAATGTGTCTTCAGTCATCTAATAGGAACCCCATTTTCTTACATTCATTCGCTGGAGTTGCACATTACCATAAATGGCCTCTGTGAATCGCTAGCTACAAATAACCCTACCATGTTTGCACAACAACGATGAATACCATCCATAGTCTTGCTTTGTTAATAGTCATTCTTTCGTTAGAAGTTTATACGATTTAAGAATGAAAACGTGTCTGAAGATTTGAAGCATTCTGTGAAAATTTTCTAAGCAATTATTTGTTACCATTTTTCATAGATGAACATATATGCAAAATACATTCTCACTGAAAAATGAGTTATCCCATTTAAAAACTTCCTCAGGCAAACTGGATGCCAACAAATCAAATTCAGTTTATATGATAATTATATGTTTTGTAACTAAACATTGATTTTATTATTTAGACTTCAGAAACCATTAAAAACAATTTTACATATATAGAAAGTAAATTTATTGTACATTCTGCAAGTCCAGGACATTATTACCTATAATAAAATAACATTAGTAACAATATATAAGTCTACAAAAACACAAACAAGATAGACTAATCTCATGAAAAACAAAACTAAAAGTACTTTTAAAATCAAATCCTTGCTTGTGGCATAGAACCACATCTGTCTGCATCATAAGAGGGCTGAATTTTGGGATAAAGCCTAATTACCAGGGATCCGAGGAAGAAGAAGGATGGCTTTATTTTACAGTAAATATGATGCAAGGGTTTTCTTGGCACCTGACTGTAAAGGTTTAAAGTTCTGTCAGGTACCTGAGTGTTTTCTGATGAATGCAAGAGAAGGAATGAGTCTGCAGGATTCAGCAGTGCAGGGTATCAGTGAGTGTACTGCATCCACATATAGAAACACAGATGAGTCTATGGCACAGAGGTAAAAAACCCTGGCTGCACCCCATCCAAAAGTAATATCAGTGTAAGGAACTGCAGTGGGAAGTACTAGGTTGGGTTAAGCAGCTAACGCTGTGTCACCCTTGTCAGCAAGACCTCTCTGCACAAGCTCTATGTGAGGAGAACAGGCAACAAAGTAACTCACAATAGAGCTAGCATCATGGCCTGACCGTGCTTTGTTTTGCATTGTAGCCACCCTGTGAGGGTAGAAGCACACGCCTTTGCCCTGGAATTGTAGAACTTAGTTGGGCAGAAGTGCTGTCTATCTGCTAAATAAAGGAGAACTAGGCTACCGCAAATACCTCATCTACCAGAATGCTTATTGCCTTAGTCAACTAATTCTCCCCACAAGTGAGCTATAAATAATGGGATCCATGAGGCAAATAACCACTGTGAGAGGGACCCATATACACATAGACACAGAGACCCATACCCAAACATACACAAACAAATACACACACACACACACACACACACACACACACACACACACACACACACACACACACACACACGCACACACACACACACACACACACACACACACACACACACACACACACACACAAAACACAAAGGCACACAACACACACAAAACACACAGGCAGACAACACATATGTGCAAGCACATACACACACGCACACGCGCCCACACACACACACACACACACACACACACACACACACACACACACATACACACACACACACACACGCAGATATGGCCAGTCAAACAGGGGAATGTGGGGCACAGATGATCATCATATGGTGAGATAATGGTTTCAAGGGCAAGAATTAAAAAATAATGAAAAACATATGCAGGAATACACACAAGAAATGTACGGAAATGCTCATGGGACAGTTGCACATCTCTATCCATCTGCAAAATAGCCTTCCATTTTGTTCCATCTGCTTGCTGCCTGACCTTAGCAGAGCACATTGAACTGTTCCTGAGCCTCAACAACTAAGTTGGCTTATTCTATGCTGGAATGAAAAGTTAAAGAGGAGAAAGAGGACATCAAGTATTGGCAGACGTGCCTGATACCCTGGTCATTGTTGTCCCAAAGAAGCAGATGACTGAGGCATAAAATAGAAATACAAAAATAAAGCGTAATAAATGCCACATCCACTTTGAGCTTCTAATACTACCTGACCCCCCCCCCGAAAAAAAAAAATAGAACAGTACATCTCCAGAAAAAAAGTTACCAGATCATGCAGAAATTTTAAAGAAGAGTAAAGTTGCAGGTGACGGCCATAACGGCCATACAGATAAGTACAACAGGTCATTCTCTGCTAAGAGTACAACTCCACAATGCATGAATGTCACACGGATTAATTACAACAGGTCATTCTCTGCTAAGAGTACAACTCCACAATGCATGAATGTCCCACGGATTAAGTACAACAGGTCATTCTCTGCTAAGAGTACAACTCCACAATGCATGAATGTCACACGGATTAAGTACAACAGGTCATTCTCTGCTAAGAGTACAACTGACACAATGCATGAATGTCACATGGATTAAGTGCAACAGGTCATTCTCTGCTAAGAGTACAACTCCACAATGCATGAATGTCCCACGGATTAAGTACAACAGGTCATTCTCTGCTAAGAGTACAACTCCACAATGCATGAATGTCACACAGATTATGTACAACAGGTCATTCTCTGCTAAGAGTACAAATCCACAATGCATGAATGTCACACAGATTAAGTACAACAGGTCATTCTCTGCTAAGAGTACAACTCCACAATTCATGAATGTCACACAGATTAAGTACAACAGGCCATTCTCTGTTAAGAATACAACTCCACAATGCGTGAATGTCACACAGATGGCACTGCTTCATACAATATGCTCAAATTCACATTCTATCCTAGTAAGATGGTAGGAAGCATCTTCACAGTTTGCTGGTTACTTAGTTCAGCAATTTTTTGTTTAATTTTTAAAATGTTTTTGTTTTCTGATAAAGGCACTCTAAAGCTGCTAACACAGCACAGCATGCTAGCAAGGTTTGTTGAATCTAATTCCAGAGCACATTTAAGAGTGGCAGATTTCTATACTAGTCACCTTAGCATGGGCATCACTGATTACATACTAATCAGGGTGAATAGAACAAAGCAAGTATTGTAATATGCATTCAGTAAACATAGGTTCATAGAGCAGTACTAGGCTAACTGCCCTTGTGGGTCATTTTAAGCCTAGCCAATTACCCCATGTGAGAATCAAACCTTGCACCTTGTGTATGTAAGGTAAACACCTTAACCATTATGCCAACCTCCCACCCTCCTACAGGAAGTGTTATCAGTGGTTTCAAATGGAGGCTTGTACATCTAAATGAACTGTAGCCCTTGATGGCATCATCTTTTCTGCTTCTTTCTTGAATACTTTTAAATATTCACTAATAGTATAAGTCCAGGTCATATAACCCATGCCTAGAGGAACAACAAAAAGCCTCAGTTGTCAAAATTGATGTAACTAAAATTCTTTGTAATGAAACTAATAAATAACGTAACTCAGTTTTCTGGTTAGTAAACAATTGAAATGGAACACCAGTTAAATCAACATGACTAGCTGGTCCTAGATTAGTTTTGTAAACACATTCTATTATGAAAGTCCTTGTCTTGCTATATTAATCAGCCCTTAAACCATAACATTAAATTATGTTCTGATTTGCAAAGCTATTCAATCTTCTACTTAGACATTGGAGCCTCCAGAGAAAATCTATGTAGAAAGGAAAAGAAAACTCATCTAGAAACCAGACCTGAACTCCAGACTAAGAGGCAGCACTGCTGGCCATATGCTGCCATTCTGATAGCCATTCTATGTGTCCTGCACTTGAGCTCCTTGCTACAGATATCATGTGCCTTCAAACCAAGCTAATGTCTTTGTGATTCACTACATTTGTCACATGACCTCATGTAAAAGTGCTTTACAGCAGCTCACCGAAGTTATAAGGGTACAACAAAACTTAGGCCATGAATATCCACATGGATTATGACAGAGTCATACTGGTACTCGTGGTTCAATGTCCTGAGTGTGTGTGTGATCCCTGTTCTGGCTAGGTAACTAACCATGGCTGTCTCCTTGCTCAGCCTGGTGGTGACGGGGGCATCAGTGTGAATTAGATGAGAGTCTCCAATGACCAGTATATTGGGCTGTGTGGTCATTTGCCTGAAGGGCTCAGAGACTGATACATTGTGAGACATGATCGTATATGTCCTGGGGAGTGTTGTCTTTCTAGAGTGTTTGGGAGGGTGCAAAGGCCAGAATATGGGAGGCCTTTGAGGTTTGAGTAGATAACTTTTAAGAGACTCAGCATAAGTGAGTTAATGTATCTGATCCATAGTAGGTGTAGTCAGTGTGTCACTGGTAATCTGTTTGGAGATATCAGTGTCTGTATGTAACAACGTTGCCTCCAAAGACAATGTAATTGCATCTCTCACATTCTGTGTCAGTCTCCTTCAGAATAAGGTGGTTGTTAGTAAACATGAACAATTGCTACACTGTCTCAGAATGCCCATTTCCACCAGGCTGGTTACAGAGACAGTAGGAAAGTGCACATCCATGGCCATTCATGCTGTTGTTTTGTGATCTACAAGGGGTGATCCAATCAGGGTTTGGAGTTGCTAGGGTGAGGGAAGAGGTCTAGGACTGATCTAAAACAATACTCTTGGTGTAATGCTTCTCATCAGGCAAACTAGCTGCTTTATACTCAACTAGATACTTGAGAAAATAGCAAAGGAAGTTTTATATGGACAATTACAACTCTAGGAGCCTACATATATATATAGGGCACTGCAAACTACTTCTGCACAACTCAGCACAGGTTATAGGAGATGAGGCAGAGAGGAATCCAATCAGTAAACAGTACAACTGCACTATAAGTGTGTGTGTGTGTGTGTGTGTGTGTGTGTGTGTGTGTGTGTGTGTGTGTGTGTGTGTGTGTGTGTGTGTGTGTGTGTGTGTGTGTGTGTGTGTGTGTGTGTGTGTGTGTGTGTAAATATAGTCTCTATCAGCTGACTGAGTTTTCAGAAAGTCGAAATTCATATGGTCAAGACCATATGATCAAGTTTTTGAAAACCCAAAGCTTTTGAATGGAGATTGCAATACAGCATGGATCAGGAAATTTACCCTTTTTCTCACTGTAGTGCAATCACATAGTTGGTATATATAATTTGCAGGGGGTGGGCACCCACAGGAGGGATGCAGGGGGCTTGTCCCCCTGCAAACATGTAAAAAAAGGTAAATTTCTGTTTTTTAATGGGGTTTTTTTGATGATCAAGTTTTTGGAAACTCGATCATATGATCTTGATCATATAAATTTCAAGTTTCTGAAAACTTGATCATCTGACATAGACCTAGCAACATACACACACACACACACACACACACACACACATATATATATATATATATATATATATATATATATATATATATATATATATATATATATTTCAAAAGACTGAAAATCAAAATATTCAAAACTCAAAATATTGAAAAAAAAATTTAATTTGGGGGGCTAGCCCCCCTGCACCCCTCATGTGGGGGGTCCTGTGCCCCCCATACCCCCTGCTAATTATATATACCAACTCCAAGATTATCAGTTTAACATCACACAACAGTGGAGAAGGGACAAATTCCATTTTCAATATTCTGAGTTTTAGATCTTTTGATTTTCCGTCTTTTGAACTTTTGATCTTGTGAAGGGCACCCATACGGCTCATATCCTGCAGCAATTCATAACTCTCTCACTATTGTCTTTGTTACTACAAGACTAAAGTCTCCAAACTAAGTAAAATGCAGACAGTAAAAATGCGGTAGAAATGTTCGGAACATGCCAGTGCTAGATCATGCCCTTTCAGATACGATGTTGCAATACACATCGACTCGTTTATGCTTGGAAGAGAGCACTTCATTTCTTTCACATTGGCTGAAATAAACATTTCAAAAATTCAAGTGCGAGAAGAAAGATCTGTGGTAACTCACTGCTTTGAGGTAATGAAGCGGTGCTTTATAACTGCAGCAGTGTATTCTTCTAGGGATCTCAACTCACAAGAGAACTGTAAATTACGCCGTTTCTACAAAATCAAATAATATAGGCAGCTCAAATGGCACAGGGGAATAAAGCCCAGACCTCATCCCAAATAACCCATATAAATTAGCCACATGGATGTCAGCTGGTGCTGGGGTGGGGAGAACAGTTGTACCTATCCACAGGGTGAAGGAGTGCTGTTGTCTTGGAGCTATCCTGGGGTTTGTGATCACCTCATTAAAGTGCAAGTACAGTAGCCTTCATCATCAGGTACACAGCACAGTAGCCTTCATTCTTGGGTGCACAGCACAGTACCTTCATCATCAGGTAACCAGCACAGTAGCCTTCATCCTCAGGTGCTCAGCACAGTAGCCTTCATCATCAGGTGCACAGCACAGTAGCCTTCATCCTCAGGTGCACAGCACAGTAGCCTTCTTCCTCAGGTGCTCAGCACAGTAGCCTTCATCATCAGGTGCTCAGCACAGTAGCCTTCATCCTCAGGTGTGCAGTACAATACTTTCATCATCAGATGCTCAGCATGATAGCCTACATTGTCAGGAGCACAGCAGAGTAGCCTTCATCCTCATGTGCACAGCATAGTACCTTCATCATCAGGTACACAGCACAGTAGCCTTCATCCTCAGGTGCACAGCACAGTAGCCTTCATTATCAGATGCTCAGCACAATAGTCTTCATCATCAAGTGCACAGCACAGTAGCCTTCATCCTCAGGTGCACAACAAAGTAGCCTTCATCATCAGATGCTCAGCACAATAGCCTTCATAATCAGGTGCACAGCACAGTAGCCTTCATCCTCAGGTGCACAGCACAGTAGCCTTTATCATCAGGTTCTCAGCACGGTACCTTCATCATCAGGTACACAGCACAGTAGCCTTCATCCTCGGGTGCACAGGACAGTACCTTCATCATCAGGTGCACAGCACAGTAGCCTTCATCATCGGGTGCACAGAAGTATGCATGTATGTTTGAGGAGGGCATAGTAACCTCTGTTGTGATGCTGGTCACATGTCCGTCACCAAGGGGGTAGGCTAGGATTCAAAAAAGAAGACCATCCTCATTTCCAGGATTTCATTAGGGCACAAACCACCCCTGTAGTTTCCTGGATGGTGACCCTCTGGTATTGGAAGAAAGCTTGATGGTCAGTAAGGAATGGGGCAAAAAAGCGCACAGCACATAGCTTAGAGGGAGTATATGGGTAAATATTACAGAGTGCTTGATGAATGAAATATCTGCAAATTTACTGAATAGTACAATAATACAGAGGTCAGCATCATTGCTGGTTTTATTTCCAAATGAGCTATGTTTTTGTGTAGAGTCTGAATGTCTTTCGTTTCATGTGAATTTTTCTCCAGGGATTCCAAGTATCTACCCACATACTAAGAACATGTTGATGGGTCAAAAAGGCAATCCTACAAATTGTCTGTTGGTGTGGTATCCATATCAGGCTGTGTATACATCCTCATATGGACTAGCATATTGCCCATAACTGGTTACACGCTTTGCATCTGTAATCAGCCAGGCTCAGTTTTAGCTACTATCAGCCCTGAATAGGATAAAGGAGGTATCAGACGAGTGAATGAAGGAAATCGCATATAAGTGCTTGTGTGCATGTATGTGTGTGTGTGTGTGTGTGTGTGTGTGTGTGTGTGTGTGTGTGTGTGTGTGTGTGTGTGTGTGTGTGTGTGTGTGTTTGTGAGTCCATGTGTGTGTCTGCGTGTATTATATTTATTCAAACAGATGTAGAAGATGAATATAAACAGATGTCCAACATTAATGTCATACTCTGGGACTATTACTATAACTTGGGACAGTTGTTCTCACGTGCATCCTGAAAAAAATGAGGGATGTACCTTAAACCCATTTTGACCCAGGAGGGTCATAATATGGACCATTTGTAAGCTACAGGGTTTAAATGCTGATCTGGGTCTTTGTAGTCTGACAAAGTTGCTGTTAATCTGAGGAAGATAAAGGAAGTAAGAATAATCAAATAAAGCAATGCTAATAAATCATGTCGAAGGGTTAAAGTGGGAAGTCAGGGTTTAGTCTGAGGGCATAATTAGGGTGAGTGCAGTATATACTATGGAGTAAATCTTTACACCAGACACCGCAGATGGGGTTAGTCAGCTGTCCTGGTGTGACATGTTTTGGATGAAAAAATAAATCGAGGTCCCAGATGCCTTAAAGTCAAATCTAAAAACAACTTAGGATACTTGTTTAATGACCAGAAGAAAGATCTGTCCCTGTCTTAGCAAAATCCCCCTCAGGCGATCTCTGCTTAACATACAAGGCCATGTCAAACCCAGAGCTGTTAAACATGCTACACTTAAAGAAATCCCAATCCCTCAGAGCCACACGCTCCAGGGATCTAAACCTTTTCATCACAATAAACAAAAAATGTTGGAGGGATAGGTTCCTGACCCAGAGACTCCCCAGTCTCTGGAATAGATTGCCCATACATGTCAAGCAGAGTGCCTCTTTGGCCCTCTTCAAAAGGAACTTTGACGATTGGATGGAAGAAAGGAAATTCACCCAAGGGATCACATCAGTCACCCTGCTAGACAGGGGTTCAGGGAAGTAAATAGTGTGGGAAGAAATAGCCAGGTATTGTTATGGCTAGGCTTGTATAGGCCCTAGGGCTGATAGCCTAGTACTAACCTATGAACCTATGAACTTATACACATGCCCACACTCACACACACACACACACACACACACACACACACACACACACACACACACACACACACACACACACACACACACACACACACACACACACACACCCATGCAGTTGGTTTGATATGCTGTACTTGCAGTAAATTCTAGTTTGTCAGACACTGAAACTTGTCTCAAACAATGGAAATATTTTTTCTTTAATTAAAGTGACTAGATTTCTTAAAACATTTTAATCTTTTGACAAATAAGATTATATATATTTTAGCAAATTACATATTTATCCTGCACTAAAAATCCATTCTTAGCATGTGCCTAGTTCCATGAGATACTGAAAACTGTTTACTATGCGTTAAGGAAATTATTTTTTTTTTCATAATTACTAGAAGATTCTCTTCTCATAGTTTCTAGATGTTTCCTTTTACCCATTGAATGGTGGTACAGGATTACACTCATGATTAAATGATGGTGGTGTCTCACTGCACAGCATGCCCCACAACACAAGACAACACCATGCAAAGATATTTTGCATTTTTTTCAAATCGACGCCACAAGACTGAGAAGAATAAAAATATCAATCAGTTATCCTGGTCCATTCACAAATCAGAATGCAAAAATAAAGGGCATCATGATATCTTAGGCAGCTAGAAAGGCTGTCTGAAAAAAGGCAGTGTTACAAACATGCAATGTTAAGCTACCAACTGAATGTTTCTGTCACATTCTGAGCAGTTTTAAGAAAGCTATGTTGCTATAAACAATTCTTTATATGTGTATTCTAGATGGCAATTAATTGGCATCTGGTATAATCTGAAAACTTTTCCATACGAGAGCACTTATCATTGTGCATGCTGTATTATGTTGACTTGATAATTTTCTAGAAACAGACTGCGGTATTTAATTAGGATGTACTTTTCATGCCTAACCAAAAGTATTCCATCATAAGTAAGACATCAGCAAATTCCTCTAATGAGTTCCTCAGTCTTTGAAGAAGCACTCCATTCATGTTTTCCATCTTTACATTAAGGGCACAGGCAAAAGTTGGAAGAACAAACAAAACCATTGTACAAGGACCACATTGCTGATTATGATCGATTCCGTCAAACAGCGATGAGGGTTGGAACAGCTACACCAAACCCTAGGGCAGCACTTACAAATCCAAATCCATTTGGTTCCCAGCCCTCAGCACAGATGCAAGGTGAGTACAAACACACTGTTAATGAGAGTAGCATTTTATGAGGAAATGTTATACTATGCACTTGATGGTTTTATTCCCAAAATTGTTTATTTAATCGGCGTATAAAATATCCAGGGTAAACAATTACCATAAAGCAGGTTCTTTGAAAGTTTCAAATCAAGCAGTGATATGAGTACTGTCAAGTAACTCTCTGAAAAGCTTTTACTTTTGTGGCTCAGACAAAGGGCACGTATCGTTTTGCTTTCATTTATCTTAGTATTGTAAAATGTAATACTTATTTTAGATGTAAAACACATTCCTCTAAGGTGAAATCATTGTAATTTTCATGGGGAGGGACAGGGAACATTTGCAGCACAGTGCTTTTTAATGTATATTCCTCTAGGATATGCAATTTCAAAAATTAGCAAAGTGGAGCACTGTCTACCATTATGGTGAGATGAGTTGTAGGAGGCACACTGATCATCCTCCCACAGTAGGGCATGTGCTTGATAGTGAGCAAGCTCATACAGAAGAGCATTGGTGCAACAGTAAGCATACTCCTACTGTAATCCTTGGGTGAAGCAGTGAGCATGCTCATACAGTAAGTTATGGGTGAAGAAGTGAGCATACTTATACAGTAAGATATGGATGGAGCAGTGAGCATGCTTATACAGTTAAGTTATGGGTTAAACAGTGAGCATGCTTATTCAGTAAGTTATGGGTTGAGCAGTGAGCAAGTTCATACAGTAATCCATGGGTGGAGCAGTGAAGCATGCTTATACAGTAGGCCATGGGTGGAACAGTGAGCATATTTATACAGTAATCCATGGGTGGAACAGTGAGCATGCTTATACAGTAAGTTATGGATGGAGCAGTGAGCAAGTTCATACAGTAATCCATGGGTGGAGCAGTGAGCATGCTTATACAGTAAGTTATGGGTGGAACAGTGAGCATATTTATACAGTAATCCATGGGTGGAACAGTGAGCATGCTTATACAGTAAGTTATGGATGGAGCAGTAAGCTTGCTTATACAGTAAGATATGGGTGGAACAGTGAGCATGCTCATACAGTAAGTTATGGGTGGAGCAGTGAGCATGCTTATACAGTAAGTTATGGGTGGAGCAGTGAGCATGCTTATACAGTAAGTGATGGGTGGAGCAGTGAGCATGCTTATACAGTAAGTTATGGGTGGAGCAGTGAGCATGCTTATACAGTAAGTTATGGGTGAAGCAGTGAGCATGCTTATACAGTAAGTGATGGGTGGAGCAGTGAGCATGCTTATACAGTAAGTTATGGGTGGAGCAGTGAGCATGCTCATTCAGTAAGTTATGGGTGTAACAGTGAGCAAGTTCATACAGTAATCCATGGGTGGAAAAGTGAGCATGCTTATACAGTAGGCCATGGGTGGAACAGTGAGCATGTTCATACAGTAATCCATGGGTGGAACAGTGAGCATGCTTATACAGTAAGTTATGGATGGAGCAGTGAGCATGCTCATACAGTAAGTTATGGGTGGAGCAGTGAGCATGCTTATACAGTAATCCTTGGGTGGAGCAGTGAGCATGCTTATACAGTAAGTAATGGGTGGAGCAGTGAGCATGCTTATACAGTAAGTTATGGGTGGAGCAGTGAGCATGCTTATACAGTAAGTTATGGGTGAAACAGTAAGCATACTCCTACAGTAATCCTTGGGTGGAGCAGTGAGCATGCTTATACAGTAAGTTATGGGTGGAGCAGTGAGCATGCTCATACAGTAATCCTTGGGTGAAGCAGTGAGCATGCTTATTCAGTAAGTTATGGGTGAAACAGTGAGCATGCTTATACAGTAAGTTATGGGTGGAGCAGTGAGCATGCTTATACAATAAGTTATGGGTGGAGCAGTGAGCATGCCCATACAGTAAGTTATGGGTGGAGCAGTGAGCATGTCCATACAGTAAGGTATGGGTGGAGCAGTGAGCATGCTTATACAGTTAACATGCTTATACAGTAAGTTATGGGTGGAGCAGTGAGCATGCCCATACAGTAAGTTATGGGTGAAGCAATGAGCATGCCCGTACAGTAAGTTATGGGTGAAGCAGTGAGCATGCTTATACAGAAACTCATTAGTGGAGCAGTGAGCATGCCCATACAGTAAATTATGGGTGAAGCAGTGAGCATGCTTATACAGAAACTCATTAGTGGAGCAGTGAGCATGCCCATACAGTAATTTATGGGTGGAGCAGTGAGCATGTCCATACAGTAAGTTATCATTGGAGCAGTGAGCATGCTTATACAGTAGGTCATGGGTGAAACAGTAAGCATACTCCTACTGTAAGCCATGGGTGGATTATTAAGTATGCTCATACCGAAACTCATGGGTAGAGCAGTGAGCATGTGCATACAGTAATCCTTGGGTGAAGCAGTGAGCATGCTCATACAGTAAGTTATGGGTGGAGCAGTGGCCATGCTCGTAGTCCATCCCAGTCTACAGCTATGATACCAATATGGGGTGGGGGAATTTATACTAGCAGGCAAGTCCCTGCATGAACAAATGGAGGCCTTCTTAGAGCAGGACATCACAGCACAGAAACTGTAGGAATCCGCCAGGGTGGGACTTGCAGTTGCAGGCACAGGGCCACCAGCAGGGGCTTGATGGTGCCATTGGGGAACCAAAAGCACTAAATAAAACCAAAAAAGTAAAACAATAGCTTCAGGAAGTCTCTCATATTCAGTACAATGGCAACCCTAGCTATACAGGAGCCAAACAGGTAAGAGGGGACTAAAAGAACATGGACCCCTCACCACTCCTGAGAGATAGGGAGGGTGATGTGTGTCAGTGAAAGGGAAGCATACAAAAAAACTGAAGCATCCCTAATGGATGCATGAATGATGGCCCCTTCCAATCGGCCCATGACCTGGTGATGGAGGACAGATGAGCTGACTGGCTTGGGGGAGTGGGGGGTTATGATCATCAGACAATGAAGACAAAGATAAAAAAAAAATCCCAAAACACTTCATCTATGAAAGCTGTGATACCTCTCAACAACAAGAATCAGGTTATGGGGAGACTGAAAAAAAGACTAAAACAATTCAAAATAATCCCTGGTTCAGGACATTTTAGTGAAATACTTGCTATGCCCCTTTTGAAAAATTATTACCTCTGCATATTCCAGCAGCACAATTAGCAGATGTGTCTAAAGTCTGCTTTATAACTGTTATTTTTTTTTCAACTTGGTATTTGGATTAAATGAATCAATGTGGCAGCTATTTTAAGATTAAAACACTGGGGATTATAGCTGGTAAACGTGCATAAGAAGAAAGATAAAAAGAACCAGAGTGGCTGTAACTCAAGACAGAAGAAAATACGACCTAGAATGACAAATGATCTATAAAGCAGCTTTAACTAATTTAAAAAAATGAGTAGTTATCTTTCTCTTCATTTGCGTTGCTGATTTGCTTTTGTTACTTTAGTGTAGAACATTCGGTGCTATCCGTTAATTAGTCACCTAGCCTGTTTCACATCTGTGGTCTTGTTAACTGTTTCTGTCATCTTGAATGTGCTTCCTGTCGGAACAGACTGAAGAATATAACTAAAGTCGTTTGCCACTTGGTTATCTGTTGATGTATGTGCGTGTCTTTTTGTAAGAAAATGTAGTTACTGAAGTCTTAATTCTTCATGAAGAATGTTACGTCTGCTTCTCAACAATTTACACAGCTGACACTTTATTGGTTATGCCTACACCCCAAAAGGTAAAATTATTTCTGATGATATAACCTTGAAACAAGGAGTGATTTCTCTTTCCAGAGTAGATCACTTGGGTGCATTAGTGCTACATTTGTTTTGCTTTTTTTCACTTGTACTAGCTACCGTTGTTAAATGATACAGTGCTGCAGCTGTCATGTCACATGGATGATAACTTTAGACTAAAGTCATACAAAGCTGAAAGTGTTAAACATTCAGCAAACCAGATAAAATGCAATAGTGCTTTTGTAAAACATTATCACATAAACTTGAACCTGTGCAGAAACATGCACCCATTCATCCATCCATCCCACCCATCCATCCATTGTCAATACCCAATTACCCAGTTCACGGTCATGGGAGAATTTATTATTTGTTTTATTTCATTTTTATTTTCTGGGAAAGTCCAACTAGGCTGTCAAAACCCCTTTTCAGCGGTGGCCCAGGGAGAAAAGCTCCACGTTGCACTAGTGTACAGAAAATAGATTTAGGCATGCATTAATACAATGAAAATGAATATAATATGCATTATTAGGAGAAAACATGTAGAAGTTTAGAGTTATTCATAGGAATACGGAGAAACTTTGCATTTTGTAGAATAGTTCATTTGGCAAGTGTTTACATACAGAAATAAAAAAAAAAGTTTTAACTTACAGTATTAAAAATATTGTTTAGAAACAGAAAACAAATGTTTATATGTTAGGCTATGGTGGTTTTGAGGGGGTGAATTTCATGCAGGGGGAAGCTTTGATGAGGTTACAGTTAAAGTTGGGTGTGTTGAGAAAGAGGCTCTTTGCTTTTGATTCACATTTCATTGGCATGCCGTTTGCCTTATGTCACTAGATACAGAGCTCCGTGGCTTGGCTATATAGTACGCTGCCATAAGAGTTAAGAGCTCTGGTTACTAAGACAAGGCCAGTGGTCTCTGACCTCAGGGATCATGGGGGAATATAACACTTTACCAGTGCTTGTGTTGCTAGACAGTTTTGGGGTTGGTAAAGGATATTTTGAGATATTTTTAGTTGAGAGAGTTTGAGTTGTACAGGAAGGCTGAGCCATGATAGTGTTTAAAGGGAGATACAGTGGTGAGCTTTATTGGGTAGATGAGCTATGAACTAGGCTATTTTGTCATAGCATTTCTGAAGTTTAGATAGTTGTGTGGATTAAAGGTAGGTAAATATAGGTGATGCATATAGAAGGCTATACGTAGCGGCTGTGGTTCTGAGTGCTTGTAATGATAGATGGGGGTTAGTTTTATAGTGTTCCAAGTTTTTACTCTTTTTTTAATTGAGTTTTGAATGTGAGCTTCAAATGTTAGTTTGACATTTATTGTGACACCAAGCAGATTTCTATTGGAAACAATCTCGATGGGAAGATTTTGGAGAGTGGTGATTGTGCTGGTTTGATTTAGTTTGGCTAAGGTTTCTGGTAGAAACAGCATTAGTTTGGTATTTTTAGCATTCAGCAATAGTTGTGATTAACTGAGCCAATTTTCTATGTTTGTGAAGCATTGTTCTGTGAGGACTTGAAGTTCATTTAGAGTTGTGGATGAGCATATGAGTGTGGAGTCATCTGCATATTGAATGAGAGTAGAGGGGTGGAATACTGAAGTGATGTTATTGATGTATTTATTAAAGAGCAATGGACCAAGGATGGATCCTTGAGGTACTCCAATTAAAAAAGGTTGAAAGGAAGAGAGAACAGACTGTCACTTAACACATTGTGTCCTATTACTAGGAGAGCTGTCATATCAGGAGATTGTACATTGGGAATGCCCTAGTGAGGCTAGCGAGTGGAGTAGGTTTCTATGAGGGCCAGTATCAAATGCTGTTAAAAGGTCTACGAACATGAAAGATGTAAGTTTGTTTTCATTCAGTGGTGGTTGGTGGTATTTAGGAAGGATATTAAGGTTACAGTGGTGCTATTCAGGGAAAAAAACATCCTGAGTGTGGGAAAGTAAGTTCTTTCCTTACAGGTATGAGAGGAGTTGAGATTTAATGCATCTTTCATGGATCTTTAATAACGGTGGTAGTATGGTGATGGGTCTATAGTCTGGTAATTCCTACGGGTATTTACTTTTATGGAGTATTTATACTATAGACTATTTCCAAGAAGGATCATTGATGAATCAGTTAATGGGTATAGCGACAGGGTGGGCAAGAGCTTTGGCAGCTTGGGATAGAAATCGGGTTGGGAGGTTTTCTACTAGCAGTTTTCTAGTTTTGTTAGTATGAGTTGAAATCTGAAAGAGGTATTTGAGGTATTGGTAGGTAACGGAATGGTGGTGTCTAGTTGAGGAGGTATTGTTAGGTATTGCACAGCACTGATAAAGTATAGAATCCTTTGTTTGCATGCAACAGGCTTGAGACAGAACCACTGTTGTTGGACATCAGTCTTTTGCAGGACACTCACACATACACACACACACACACACACACACACACACACACACACACACACACACACACACACACACACACACACACACACACACACACACACACACACACACACACACACACACACACACACACACACACACACTCATTTGAGGAAAATATGAGCATCCACTAATTCACCTAATCCAATGTCATTGGTAAGTGGGTGGACATCTAATACCATGTCATTGGTAAGTTGGTGATAACTGGAGGCCCCAACCACACAACTGTACATAGATGAAGAGTGGACATGCATGCTCTGCACAGATGGCATCCTAGCCAGGAAAAGAACCACAGTACCAACTTCTGCAATTTATCAATGCTACCTACAGTGATTCTCTGTTGCCCAGGTGGAAGAAGAGTTCACTAGTGAAAACTGAGATGGCAATGAAAGAGACAGTATCTGAAGTACATAACAGACAAAATTAATGTAAACAGCATTTCCTGAAGGAAGTGGTAAGGCTGAGGGT
This sequence comes from Protopterus annectens, assembly GCF_019279795.1. Lineage (NCBI taxonomy): Eukaryota > Metazoa > Chordata > Ceratodontiformes > Protopteridae > Protopterus > Protopterus annectens. The sequence goes on from NC_056726.1 coordinate 1,553,542,218, forward strand.
TGGCATAACGGTTAAGTTGCTTACTTCACTGACACAGGGTACAGGTTTTGAGTCTCATCTTTGCAGCAAAGTGGGCTAGACTTAAGATGGCCTGCAAGGTCAGCTGGCCCAGTAATTACCTATGAATATGACATCCAACCTACATAAAAAGTATGAGACAGAGAATGTTATTATACCAGCTTTCCTACTTCTAGCTTTAATATACCAACCTAAAGACCAAAGTCAGAGGCTGAGTAAAGATTAGAAAACAGGATTAAAATGAGATAAAGCTGTATTTAATATTAAGGAACATACAGTAAAACATGGGATGCATTACTAAGGCTTACAAAGAGCTCAGGAAAGATGTGAGAGAATTTCTGAGAAATCACAGTCATTTGAATAGATACTCGTTATATTTTCAGTAAACAGGATGTGGTGGTTAGTAAACTAACTATAAAAACTGAGTACGGTCTCAGGAAGAGAAAGAAGACTTGTAGGAAACTAAAAAAGATAACGAGACCCAGTAAATCTTATTACAAAATGTTAAAGGCTCTAAGGGCAGAACTAATTAAAGCCCTTGTTAATTGTTTTAACAACTAATGGGAAGGTATTCTTCAACTCCTTTACCTTAAGGAAGACAAGAATGTTTCTACTTCATAAATGTAAGAGTACAGAAAGAGGTGAGAAACTACATGCCACTCAGCCTTTACTCTAAAGTAGGATAAATACTGAAATCACTTCTGAAAGAAACACATGATAAATGAAAGCCTAAAGGCAAGTTGTTTACAGGACACAAGGCAATATGCATTAAGGGAAGGGAAGCGACATCTGAGAAAGTTAACAGAGACCATTCATTCCCAGTTCAGGTGATAAAACACTGGTCAAGCAATGGGACAGAACAATTCAACGTGGGGTGGGGGGTTATCCACCTATCCAGAGCGGGTTACTAGTGGTGCCCCACAGGGCTCATTTGTTGAGACACACTGTTTGGAAATAGTGATCTGGATAACCAGATATACTGATTATTGCAAACTAGATAACATAATTAATTCAATAAAAAATATTAAGGTTGTCAAAGAGAGTTACATAAACACATACTTGGTATAAATGTCAATAAATCATGAGACTTGGCAAAAATGACATGTTATAATTACAAAATAAATGCTCAGATCATAAAAGGGAATACCATCATTAAGGATCTAGGGACAATAGTAGATAATTTATATTTTCATCCTTTTATACCTATGACAATCAGAAAAGCATATTCTGTAGCCTTTCTAGTTCAAAAGCAAGTGTAACCACTCACGAGATGTCAAGGTATTTCATTATATCTCACTAATCCAACCCAGTATTGACTATGTTGGTATGTTTTGTAGGCCTTGAACAAGCTACCTGAAGCAGCTTGAAAGGTTTTAATTCCTTACTAGAAAAAACATAGAGTTAGAAGACTTTAATTATTTAGAAAAGCTTCAGGAAATTCTGTTATGCTCTGCTTCTTATAGCATAATTAGTGGTAATGTTCTTCTGCTCTGCAAGACAATATCTAACCCAGTTCTTCTAAAATTCTATGCCTGGAAGGCACCACTCAGATAGCTATTATCAGATTAGGAAAATACGTATTTAAAAATATGACATATATTTTACATAGTGCATTCCAAACCTAAGGTTTAAGACTTCTCTTCTAGCTAGAAGAGCTAAATCATTAACTATATAGGAAATAGAAAATATCAGTAGAGGAGTCGGTACTTAAGCATACTGAAGGTAAGTCAGGTCATTGATTTGGCAGTAAAATCCATGAAGCTATTCAGGAATCCTGAGGGAGAATATTTGCAAGTAGAAAATTGGTTATGAATTGCACCTTTGTATAAGCAACAGGTGAAACTTCCCCAGTCCACTAAAATGGGTCATCTAGGTCATCATAATATATATACACACACACACACACACACACACACACATATAAATAAATACTGAAATATAGAATTTCAGTATCTCGAGACCAGAAGAACAAAACTCCACAACCACAAAAACCCAAAATACCGATACTCAAAACACCAAACCCTCCCAACATAAAAATACACATAAAAAAAATAAAATAACAAAACACACTACTCTATGTTTAAGTAGGGAGGCAAGAACCCCCTGCACCCCCCAAGTGGGGGGCAAGCCCCCATACCCCTCTACTTATAAATAACAACTCCAAGGTCGCACTAACACAAAAACAGCAACACACCTACCTCTTTGACCCCTACACTCCTATTACACACAAACCACACATGTAAAACAATCACCACTCTCAACACCTATACACACATACCCTCACCTCCCCTAAACTACACCTACAAAAGCCAAAGACACAACAAAAACACACCCCTACCCTAAATCCTTAGCTACTACACACTTACCTACATCTCCAAACATAACTGCACACTGACCACCGTCTTCAACACCCAGACACCACTGCTTCTTAAAGACACAGCACACTATACACACACACACACACACACACACACACACACACACACACACACACACACACACACACACACACACACACACACACACACTGGGAAATACTTACCGCACATTTGACATTCTCAGATTCGACAAAGTGAAGTTTCTACCAACTGCACTTACCTTCTTCTGGTCTCAAGATACTGAAATTCGATATTTCAGTATTTTGAGATTCAGAAGTGAATCCACACACACACACACACACATATATATATATATATATATATATATATATATATACATATATATATATATATATATATATATATATATATATATATATATATATATATATATATATATATATATACCACATACTCCAGAGACCTCAACCTCATTACCACAATCAACAGAACATGCTGGAGGGACAGGTTCATAACCCAGAGACTGCCCATGCTATGGAATAGAATTCTCATGCATGTCAAGCAGAGCACCTCGCTGACCCTCTTCAAGAGAAATCTTGATAAGTGGATGGGTAGTAGAAAGTTCACCCCAGGGATCACTCCAGTGGCTCTACTTGATAAAGGCACTGGGAACTAATGTCAGGCGGCATGATGCCAGGGCACTTCTATAGGCTAGGCTTGTAAAGGTTCCAGGGCCATTAGCCTAGTACACACCTATGAACTTATGAACATATATGTGTGTGTGTGTGTGTGTGTGTGTGTGTGTGTGTGTGTGTGTGTGTGTGTGTGTGTGTGTGTGTGTGTGTGTGTGTGTGTGTGTGTGTGTGTGTGTGTGTGTGTGTGTGTGTGTGTGTGTGTGTGTATAAATCTTTTGTGGAATTCTGATGAATCCTCCCTCTGATGAGTTATGTTGAATCTGTTGGAGAAGGTGAACAAAAATAAATAACTGTGCCACAAACCATATGTAAAGAAACTAAAGGAAAGTACTTGAGACAGAAACATTAAATATCTTAAATAAGTCAACAGTGTCAAGTAGGACCATGCATTTTTCAAAATGAACCACTATAGAACAGGAACAGAATTTAAAATTGTGATAGTGGAAGCCTGACACAATGTTAGAAAATATTTGTTTTCATAAACAAGACGAGTTTAGTAAAACTGCTTTCTGAGGAGGTGGTTAATGACAATGATGGAACAATTCAAGATAGTTTGCAATAGATATACGGGAGGTTTAGTAGTGACTGCATAGTAATGTTTTAGCACTGGATGAAAACATGCCCTTTATGTATGAAATAATGCAACACCAACACACATACAGATGGTGAAGGCCTTTCTTATCTGTACCAGTGTATCTGTTTCTGTTATAACATTGATATAATTACTGCAAAGGCCACATCTGTGCCAGTCTGTAGAGCTCATCTTGGGCTGTTACTCTTTCAGTTTTTCATGACTGGTCTAAAAGTGAAGGTAATTGTTAAAAATGACATATGGTTTATTTACTTTCACTTAAACTGCACCCATTCTTCAAATAAATCAGTCATCTGTCTGGTCTTACCCTCAACTAGATCATATAAACAATTGTATAAACACATATAGCAATACAGTTTACTGAAATTATTTGCATAATTAAGTACAGATGTCAGTTATTATCTTGGCACCACATTTGATATAACTCACTTCTGAAAGTAAAAAAAAATTGCATTTTATATACATTCCTCTAACTATAATTATCAAGTTCATTTTCAGTATCACTTTAATTTTGTGGTTAATGCTAATGAAACAATTTTCATATAAAGTCTTTGCTTTTATGCCCAAGTATTTGATAATGTAGCAGCTTTGCAGTGCTGCATCATGATTTCACAAGACCTCCATGGTTGTTTATTGAAGTCTGTATGAAAATTGACATGTATAATGACATGTTAGTTTTCATACCATCCTGGTATTACCTCCAGAGACACACCATTATAGTTTATACAAATTACAATGTGCGCATTTTTGGAACAATGCTAGTATTATAAGCACTGTATCATTAAACAAGTTCTTAAACTGCCTATTAAGAAACATGCTCAGGCAAGGATAACTGTTTTGACTTGAATGGCGATTTCTCATACTTTCAACAATTTTGCCTTTGGGCTATGTGTCTAGGTCTGAATTGTCTATCGATTCCAAATATTTATCAAAGTTCAGTTTATGTTAAATTCTACAGAGGTGATACCATGTAGAATCGTTTCATTTCGGTTTAGATCTGTGACTTTTAAGAGGCCCCAACATTTTGTAGTTTAGAAGCATATTTTCCTGAGTTCTTACAGTTTGAGGAATGTGCTGATATTACACGTGGTTTAATTCTCAACTCCAGTTTTATTTTGAATACCGAAAATAGATGCTTGTTTTACATGAATGTCTGTGGTAAAAATGAAAGTGTTTAAAATGCTATTAACACCCTATAGAAACAGCTTGAAAACTGCATTTTTATACAGAGCACTCTGTGTGGATGTCTTATGAGCTGTGAGTTTATCCCCATTAATAGTAGCAGATATATTTGCCTTATAACATCTGTATTAACACATTTAAATAAATAAACCTGGACTTGTCTCACAATATGCTGCAATACCTTGTGTGTTCTGTGTTAAATATATTCTAAATATTTTTTTTTTCACAAATTCAGTATGTAGCATCTTTAAACTTTAATTTTAATTATTTAATAATTTATTTTTGCTGCGCTATGTTAACAATTTTTGATTTTCAGTTATGAACTTTTATGCTTGCTGTATGAAATATTTTTGTGGAAATGTATCTAATTAAAATAAAAAAATAAATACAATAACATTATAAAGGCTCGAGTTCATGTGATACCTATTTTTTCACCATTAGGTTTATGTATTAATTGAGTGCCCACTAGATGGATAACTATTTTAATAAGTAACTTGCTTAGAATCACACAATGTTTAAATGTAGTAATATGAAACTAAATGCAGGTCTGTGCGATAAAAATCATTAAATGGACATTGTCTTAACCTCCTGTGTTATATCATGTTATATTATGATATACATGAGTCTACATATATGATGATAAACAGTAATATATCACTTGAACACAACTCTTGGATTCTTGTATGGATTATCACAAACTTTCAGACTAGCAAAAAGTATAAATCACCCACCTTCAATTATGCGGTATGCCATACATCACTGCTGAAATGGATTTTTCTTTCTTTCTTTCTTTCTTTCTTTCTTAATTGGGCTTTTATGGTGACCTGTTGCTTTTGGCTTCCCTACTGCTTGCCAAGTGTAAACTAGATGAGAAACCATCTCTCTGAGCACAGACAGCTGAAGCAGAGCTCCTCGATTGCTGTTTTCCATAGAAAATCATTGCCAGTGCTGTGTCTCAGTATGTGCTGGCAGCAGTTCATAGGTTCATAGATTAGTACTAAGCTAACTGCCCTTGTGAGCCATTCCAAGCCTAGCCAATTATCCCTTGTGAGATTCAAACCCTTTACCTTGTGTTTGTAAGGCAAACACCTTAACCATTAGGCCACCCTCCCAACCCCATTCTTGTCTTTTGGGTGATTTCTGGCTTCTTTGTATTTCAGGGACCATGGAGACGGCCTATATAAGTTCTAGGTGTAGGATACCTCCTTCCCACATGCCAATGTTTAGGAATGCTTGCAGTTCATTTTTATATCTGGTTGATTTCCTTTTGCTCGAAAAGATAGTTTCTCACTGAGCTTTAACTTGTCACGTCACAGTGGAAACATTGCTTTCTCCTTCGTAGAAGTAACCATATGCCTATTTGTTTTTCTTTTTTATGTCCTCCCCCATTTCTTTCTTTCTTTTTACTTCTTTCATTAATTTATTTTTCTTTATTTCTCCTTTTTTGAGTGATCATTCAGACAGAAGGTATTCAGAATAAGTTTGTTTCCACCAATAAATAAACTTGTCACATTCTACATGCTACTGAAAAGAATCCTACTTGGTCTGCCAGATTCGTCAGGAAAGCATGGTATATCAAACATCCTTCCTTTTTTTTAATTTTTTTGCTTTTCTCCATTGTCACAGTGTTGACAAGATGTATTTCTTTTGTTATATCATAGCTCTTCCCAAGACACTGGAGTACAGTAATGAAACAGAATCTTCCAATTTGTATTGCATTGGCTGTTGCATTCAGAAGTGGTTATCACTTTTTTATGGGAAATGTACCCAACTGACATAATTCCTCCTTGTAAAAACAGTTACATATTTTTTTTTTAATTTATAAGCAGTTGGATGTGGCTCACTGCAGGGACTCAAGGTCCAAGTACTCAAAAATCACTGTAACAAAACCAGAGACTGGAGTACCTTGTAGCTCAGGTGGGCTACTGTTTGTATTCAAACTCAAATATGAGTCTAGGCAAGCAGCCATGGGGTTGGAGAAGGAGGGGGATATTAGGCTTAGGGTGCAGAAGGGGGATTTTAGCACCAGAGAATGGGAGGTGGGGGATGTTAGGATTAGGGAACAGGAAGGAAGTTTTAGGGAGTAGAAAGGGAGTTTTAAACCTAGTGGACAAGAGGGTAGTTTTAGGGTTAGGAATTTAGGTTTGAGGAGTTGGAGTTTTAGGATTTGGGAGCGATCAGGGACTTTAGAGTTAGGGAGGGTAAGTAGAGGTTTAGGGTAAAGGAGTGAAGACTCTGGTTTGGAACTGGGTAGGAGTTTTAAGGTTAGAGTTTAGATTCTGGTATATGTAGTTTTATACGGTCTGATCTTGGGAGGGCTACATAAAAACAGGAGAACATGCTAGTGAGAATTTGAGTACTTGTGTTTTCAAAAAAGTGGCAATAAGCAGATGTGTGTTGCTACTTATAAGGCAGAACACTTGTAGTAGACCCTACTCAAAACATGTATTTAGATAAACTAAGCTGTGTCAATCCAGTTTTCAAATGCAATTAATCTCACGGGACTGTACAAATTCTGATTTATTCTGATTTTTGCCAAAGCCTGCATGCGTCACTTTTCCAAAAAAGAAAATACTTGATTTAATAAGAAAATCAACTGTTTCATTTTCTTCTAATTTGTCTAACCAATGAAATAGAATATGTATGTATGTATGTATGTATGTATGTTTCATGGAAATGGATATACACTTCTTCATGTGGGAATGTGGGGAGACATTCCCCTATAAAAACTAACAGTCTGAAATTCTGCAAACTTTCTGGGTACATCAAGAGCTTGATTAGTTGTCTTTGAATGATGACGTATTTTTTTGGGACTAGTTGAAAAACTATCCCGTAACCAAGTGAAGTTTTCTATGTAAAAATGGTATACATTTTACCTAGACTTCATTAATTCTTGCATTTTGATGTTTTGACTGCCACTCATGAGTGCTGTGGCAAGAGAGGAGTCTGTATCCGCATAAATATGTTTGTCGTGTTCTTTTTAATGCTCTAGATACTCAAGAAACAAAATAACCACTGAAGAATCTGAACAGAGAACAACACTGGCTAAATTATGTACCTAATGTCTATTTAAGTTCCAGAAAAAAATGTGAGGGAAAGCAGACAGAATATATTTCCACAAGAAATAATGTGTAACAGAAATGCTTGGCAATCCCAGTTAGAATAACCAACACAACAATCTTTCTGTATACATAAAAAATCTGAAGAAGGTAGAGTAGCAGAGTTCTGTTTATGCAGACAATGATGGGCTAACATAAGTGGATTAGATTTGTCCATTTTATTCAGCACAGAGCTGTATTAAGTGAGACACAGAAACATAATGCTTGTGTTATACTGCATACATGAAACAGATTATTCAAATTCATGATACCCTAAGCTAAACATTTAATCTGCATTTCTAAAATTCATAGAATATAATGTTTCTGAGCACATTTGTGAGCATGCGAGTGTGTGCGTGTGTGTCTGTGTCTGTGTGTGTGTGTGTGTGTGTGTGTGTGTGTGTGTGTGTGTGTGTGTGTGTGTGTGTGTGTGTGTGTGTGTGTGTGTGTGTGTGTGTGTGTGTGTGTGTCTGTGTTCATTTCACAAACAGTTGCTATTTTGATAAACTAAACTGGAATTTGATGTTTTTCACATTCTTCAAAAATGTACTTCACAACAGTCCCTGTTTTCGTTTAAATCATAAACTATCATGGTGCTGAACTGGTCTAAATTTCTGTAGTAAGTGGTCTAAATTTCTGTAGTAGTAAATATTTAGAAAAGATATTGTCTGACATCCATTTCAGTGCACTTATTTTAACAAAAATAAATAAATCACTGGTTTAAAAAAACATACATTCTGCAGATGATAGCTTTTGGATCACAAGTTTTTCTGCATTAAACTGTAAACAGAATCTGTGCCATTTAGTCTGCTAGAGTTCACACTTTGACTTCCTACTGCTGGTCTGTGTACCAGAGGTGCCGGAAGGTATTGAAGACTGGGGGAGGGAGAGTGAGAGAGGCACTCAGTTCATAGGTTCATAGGTTGGTACTAGGCTATCAGCCCTAGGGCCTATACAAGCCTAACCATAAAAATTCCTTGGCACATAACAGCTTAAACACTAGAATATAGCCATTATCTGTAAAAGTTACTCCAAAATTCAATTCAACTATAGCAAATCATGACAGCCGTTTATAATCCCATTATCACCAGCCACAACAAGTACAATTCTTTACAAAGAGGCTGCACTAACATCTTAACCAACCTTGCATTATGACCGAGTTCCATAACTGATGATAATTTAGTGAGCTGAAAAGGGCATTTTTTTAAAACCATTTACTACCACAGCATAGGTTCACTTGGAGGACATTTTAAGCTTAGCCAATTCCCCTTTTGGTGCTTGAATTAACATTTTCTGATTGGTCTTACCTATCCCATGGCTGTTAATTGTATATTAACCCTAGTGAGAATAAATGTGATCATACCATAGTTAATTTGATGGGACCCATGTAAGGGATGCAGCATTTAGGAACTGCCTCTATCTACTAGTGGCATGAGGGGTAATCCTGGAGTACATTTTCTATTAGCCATCCTTAGATCCAAGTTGCATTTGAATATGGGCAGGGATGAGTTGTGTTTTACTTGAATGGGTAGTCTGTTCTGCAACAGTGGTCGTAGCTTCTGTGATATATATATCCATCACTCCACAACATTCAGTTTAGATACCTGTACTGAGTATTTCTGATGCCATTTGACTTGCTGATGTTCAGTAGGCCCATCTGTTCTTAGTCAGAGGATGCTTTGTATGCCATACACAGGTCACCTCTAAGCACTCTGTAGGATATTGAGTATAGTGATATATCTTTGAGGTGGTCAATTCAAGACCTATTGTTTAGGACTTGTATCCTTTTAGGAAGGTATCTCTGTGGGTATTCCAATTGTTGCATGGGTCTGGACAGATACATGCCAAAGTGGGCATTATACAAAATGATTGCCCTAATGAGGGCTTTGTAAAGGGGGGGGGGCAATAACATCTCTAGATCTAGTCACAATCAGTTTGTTTATAAGTTGTGCAATATAGAAAAACTTTCTTATGACTCTGGGCACATATTGGTCAAAAGTTAGGTCACTGTACACACAAGTTCCCAAATGCCAAACAACTGTGTCAGTTCTCAGGGGGCATTGTCAATTTGGCAGTTCCCTGGAGTAGATGACTTCCCAAAGGATATGATAATGTATTTCTTGGAGTTTAGTTTCAGTTCATGATTCTGGCACCAGTTATTGTTTCGGACAAACCTTCCTGCATAATGGTTAAGTCATTTGGGGATTCAATAACTGCTCCTAGCTTGCAGTCATCTCAAACTTGGTCAGCCAAAGCCCTTTGGTATTTCCTTTTACTTTTGAGATGTATATGCCAAACAGAAAAAGTCTCAGCACCAAACCCTGGGGGCTCCATTGGTGATTAGTCTCTTCTACTATTTTGATCTCCTGCATCCTGTGAGCATGCATACATGTATGCATTCTTTGATTCACCTTCCTGATTGCATTAACCTGATTGTATTAAATTATATTCCTTATATAATATAGCACCACTTGTTAGAATGTGTTTTAAATTTGTAGTTTGGAACAGTCTTCTAGTAAGAAATGAAACAAAATGTATGAACCAATAATGACAAAACTACCCATTTCAGAAAATTTCAACCATAAAAGTCTACTCAAACTTCTGTCATTACAATCCACCAATATCAGTAAATATGCAAAATCTTTGCAGAAGTAAATCTTGTTGAAGAGGTTGCTGCTAGCAAACAATTTTATATTTCATTGTTTCATCTACAAATAAAGTGCCTATTGCCCTTGAAGAATAAATTGCCTATGCTACATTAAAAAAATGATAAGCTAGTAATTTTGCAATGGGGAATGGATGGCAAACTGATAACAGAAACATAGTTACTAGGTAACTCCTCCAAAGGAGGACATTCATAGGACTGCAGCATCCACTCCCTTTAAAGTACAACACAGTACAGTATCAGTGATCCATCTGCATACTGTGGGAGTAGAACCCACAGCCTTCTGCATCAAAAACAAGTATACTACTAACAATGAAAATAACTTAGCAAAAGTAGTACTAAACTTGTCTTCCCCTGAAGCTCTCAGCTCCTTGTAAAATCCACTTGACACTCAAGTAAATCTCTCAACTTTGCAGAACAATAAATCTGGAAAAAGCAAACATTTATTGGGGGGAGGGCAAAGGGCCAAAACCAGATACACATTTTAAATAGTGCTTGTATAATCTCAGAAAGTTGCTAAAATAAAGTGTTATTTGTTACCATGTGTTTCCTGAAAGATAGGAAGACTGAAACTTAAGGGGCTATCATTCTTTAGTGAATTCAATTCTCATTGATTTGCCAGAAAACCACAACTTTAAGAGTAACAGACCTAAAGTATGAGCCAAATATTCCTGGAAAATCTGGATCAATCTGGATCAATCAAATTGTTTGAGCCTAACATTAACACTAACCACAAGGTATACCTAACGGGGACATTTTACACACACATACACACACACACACACACACACACACACACACACACACACACACACACATACACAAGCAGTATAACTCCTGCAAACAAAAGAACAAAACTCTTCTTACTGGCATGACTCTGATGGCAGCACCAGCGGAACAGCAGCAGCATAACTCCTGTAACACAGAGCAATAAGAGAACAAGAACAGCTAGTTTAGTTAGTTTAACTTCCGCATGCGAATCCATGTTAGCATGAAAACTCCACTTAATTATTTTTTTCCAACAGGTCTTGTAGCTGTAAAAGTGGGGGAGCTCCCCATCCCCCTGGCTCTATGGTTCCAGCACCCATGCTGTGTACTGCTGTTCTGATTCACATAGACAACACCAAACTCAGTACTAAAGTAGCTGTGAATAAATACTAGCATTACAAGCTGTAAAACAGCACTACATAACTGAGCTATAGAACCACCACTGGTACCAGCGTAATCCTGATTGCCATCATAAAACTATCCTCCAGGAGAAAACCATCCCCTCCTTCAAATGCCTGGAAAATACATGTGCATATAGTGTTGAAAAAGTATGATTCATAGTAGTTTTGGAGTTTCTGTATGGTATGGTATGGTACAGTATGGTACAGTGTGGTATGGTGTGGTAAGGTATGGTATGGTATGGTACAGTGTGGTATTGGTGGTATGGTGTGGTAAGGTATGGTACAGTATGGTATATGTAGTATGGTATGGTATGGTACAGTATGGTGTGTGTGGCATGGTGTGGTAAGGTATGGTATGATATGGTATTCTATGGTATGGCATGGTATGGTATGGCATGGTATGGTATGGTATGGAATGGTATGATATGGTATGGTACAGTGTGGTATTGGTGGTGTGGTGTGGTAAGGTATGGTACAGTATGGTATGGTATGGTATGGTATGGTATGGTATGGTATGGTATGGTACTGTATGGTATGTGTGGTATGGTGTGATAAGGTATGGTATGGTATTGTGTGGTATGATATGAAATGGTAAGGTATGGTGTGGTATGGTATCATATAGTGTGGTATGGTGTAGTATGATATGGTATGGTATGATATGGTATTGTGTCATAGGATCATAGGATCATAGGAAGTTGCTAGGCCAAGAATTTAGTCCATGTTCCAACAAGTCAGCACCCTATGCCACTGTTCAGCAGGGAAAACAGGTGGAATCCCAGGGTTGTATTTTCTGTTCCCCATCTAGTTATCAAGGTTGCTCTTAAAAAGGGTTAATGAAGTACTCTGCTTGACATAGAGAGGAAGTATATTCCACCAAAGGGGAGTCTCTGGGACACAAATCTGTCCTGCCAACAAGTCCTATTGATGTCACAGACCAGGTTGAGGTTGCGTATGTGGATTACTTGAGTGGAGCTTAACTTGAAGATATGCATCAGTCCCAGCAAGGTGGGGTCTGAGGTTGCTTTGTATGCCAGATAGAGGTCACCTCTGGGGAGTCTGTAGAAGACTAAGCAGAGGGACAGGGCTTTAAGCCTATCTGTGTAGGGTATATGTTTGAGGCCCTGGATTCTCCTGGTGAGGAACCTCTGTGGTCTCTTCAGTTTCTGCATGTACTTTGCGAGGTACATGCCAAAGAGGCCATTCTACTCAATAATGGGTCTTTTAAGGGAAGAATACAGGGATGTTATGACCACCTTGTCCCTGAATGAGATACCTTTACTAATGAAGTGGGCCATGTAGAAAGCTTTCCATACAATGGAGGCAATATGGTGGTCAAAATCAGTCTGCTATCAACCTGGGTGCCCAAGTTCCTCATAACTGATTGCATGCTTAGGACCTTATTATTAATGCGATAATTTGTGGGGAAGTCAATCTTCCCAAAGGGGATGATGATGGATTTTTTTGGCATTCAGTTTGAGGCCATGTTTCTGGCTCCAGTCATTTGTTTGGGCGAGACCCTCATGGGGGATGTCCCCATTGCTGAGGAAATTGATGGCAGCACCCAGCTTGCAGTCATCCACAAACTTGGTCAGCCATAGCCCACTGGTTTTGGCATGAACCTCATGCCAACCTTACCAGGAATGATGACACTGTAGGGATGCTGCAGTGAGTACTCATGTTGGTTAACACCAAGTCCAAGATATTTTCACCTCTTGTGGGGGTGTCAGCTGACTGGTCCAAGGCATTTGTATTAACAACATCAAAGAATCTCTAGGCATTTATGTTTTGGCATGAGCATTTCTTCCAATGTATAGTGTGGTATGGTATGGTATGGTATGGTATGTGTAGTATGATGTGATATAGTATGGTATGGTGTGATCTGGTATGATATGCTGTGGTTGGCTCACAGACAGGACACGTGGTTAAAGTGGGTAAACCTAGATCCGGCAAGAAGCCAGTGGTGTGCCACAGGGCTCAGTGCTCGGACCACTCCTGTTTGGAATATACTTCTCTGAAGACAAGGCTAATGTGGAAGGTCTCTGGATGACAAAGTTTGCTGATGACTGCAAACTGGGGACAATCACTGAAACCCCCCAATGATGTAGGTATTGTTCAGGAGGGTCTATATCAGACAAATGATTGGTGTCACAACCATGGTGGCACAGTGGGCAGCAGTTAGCATTGTCGCCTCACAGCAAGAGGTTCTCCGGTTTGATTCACAGCCGAGGTGCCTTCTTTGTGGAGTCTACATATCCTCCCTGCATTTGCAGGCTTTCCTCCAAGTTCTCTGGTTTCCTCCCACATTCCAAAGACATGCATCTGGAGAGTTTTCTCCCCAGACCTCTGCTGAAAATGGGCTCTGTCCCAGTCAGACTTTCCCGGTAAACAAATGTTCAATAAATAAATAAATAAATATAGTCTACAACTAAACGTGAAAAAAAAAATGCCATATCAAAACATCATCACAAAAGGTTTCTAATCCAGAAAAAAAGAGGTCATTGTTCCCCTCTACTCATCACTCATTAGACCCATTATAGAGTACAGCGCCCCTTTTACTATGTACCTCACAAGACATCTACAACAACTGGCGAGGCCACAGAAATGCCTCACAAAGAGGATTACTGGCCTCAAACAGATACCCTATGCAGACCATCTCATAAAACTCCAACTTTACTCTGTCACATATCACCTACTCAGAAGCGATCTCTGCCTAACATACAAAGCTATGTCAAACCCAGAGCTGTTTGACATGCTCTACTTAAAAAATCCCAATCCCTCCAAACTACATGCTCTAGGGACCTAAACCTTGTCACCACAATAAACAGAACATGCTGGAGGGATAGATTCCTGTCCCTGATACTTCCCATACTCTGGAACAGACTACCTATCTATGTCAAACAGAGCTCCTCATTAGCACTCTTCAAGAAAAATCTTGATGATTGGATAGGAAATAGGAAATTCACCCCGAGGATCACTTCTGTGGCTCTGCTCGACAGGGGCACATGAAAATAATTTTCTTGGGTGGCGAAAGCCAGAGTACCTTTTTGGCTAGGCTTATATAGACCCTAGGACCAAAAGCCTAGTACCTATCTATGAACCTATGAACCTATACCCTTTAGGAAGTCAAATACCCCTGCAGATTACAGCATCAATAGCATCCCCCCAACAGTAGACTCAGAGGTGAGAGATCTAGGTACACAGACAGTAGCCTGAACGTAGACCACCATATGTCCAGGGAGGAAGTCCTTTTATGTGACACAACTTATAAATAAAGATATGACATCCAGATCCAAGGAAATTATAGTTCTGCTGTACTTATCCCCCTTTAGACCAATAATCAAGTACAATACGCCAATTGTCATTTACTTCACTAGGCACTTACAGCATCTGGAGTGAATTCACAAGTTCCTCACAAAGAAAATACAAGGTATAGACAACATGAATTATGCAGATAGACTAAAAGCCTTATCACTTTACTCTGTCTTCTACCAACTATTAATGGTTGACCTATGCCTGACCTGCATGACATTCACAAATCTAACCCTGATGGCACTGCCACACATCTGCAAGTCAAACAGCACAAGGGTCACCCAATCTAGGGATTTAAATTTAGTCAGTGACTCAAACAAAACATGCTGGAGAGACAGATATGTGTCACATAGATTGCCCCCTTCTTTGGAACAGGCTTGTCACATAGATTGCCCCTTCTTTGGAACAGGCTTGTCACATAGATTGCCCCTTCTTTGGAACAGGCTTGTCACATAGATTGCCCCTTCTTTGGAACAGGCTTGTCACATAGATTGCCCCTTCTTTGGAACAGGCTTGTCACATAGATTGCCCCTTCTTTGGAACAGGCTTGTCACATAGATTGCCCCTTCTTTGGAACAGGCTTGTCACATAGATTGCACCTTCTTTGGAACAGGCTTGTCACATAGATTGCCCCTTCTTTGGAACAGGCTTGTCACATAGATTGCCCCTTCTTTGGAACAGGCTTGTCACCTAGATTGCCCCTTCTTTGGAACAGGCTTGTCACATAGATTGCCCCTTCTTTGGAACAGGCTTGTCACATAGATTGCCCCTTCTTTGGAACAGGCTTGTCACATAGATTGCCCCTTCTTTGGAACAGGCTTGTCACATAGATTGCCCCTTCTTTGGAACAGGCTTGTGACATAAATTGCCCCTTCTTTGGAACAGGCTTGTCACATAGATTGCCCCTTCTTTGGAACAGGCTTGTCACATAGATTGCCCCTTCTTTGGAACAGGCTTGTCACATAGATTGCCCCTTCTTTGGAACATGCTTCCTATTCACATTAAGCAGAGACTTTCCTTTTCCCTCTTCAAGCACAGTTTGGGTCAATGAATAGGGAATCACAAACTCACACCGAGGGTGGTGCCTATGTCCCTTATGAGCAGGGTTATTCTGTAAGATACTCAATGCACAGGCTCAAATCCATGCCATCCTCTTGCCCCTAGGGGCCATATATTGAGTAAAATTAGTTGTATTGACTGGGATTGTAAGGGCCTTTAAGCCATTAGCCTAGTATCCTATGAATCTATGAACCTATATGTGATATGGTATGGTATGGAATCTATGGTATGGTATGGTGTGGCGCTGTGTGATGTGGATTGATATAGTGTGGTATGCTATGGTATGGTATAAGGTAATATGGTACAGGTATATTATGTATGATACTGTATGGTATGGAATGGTATGGTATGGTTTGGTATATTATGGCATGGTAAGTATAGTATGTTTTGGTGTGGTGTACTATGGTGTGGCATGCTATGGTATGGTACATGTGGTATGGCCTGGTATGGTATAGTATAATATGTATGGTATGGTGTGATATGTATACTATGGTATGATATGGTACAGGTATGGTATGATATCGTATGGTGTGGTATGGTATGGTATGGTACATGTGGTATGGCCTGGTATGGTATAGTATGGTATGTATGGTATGGTGTGGTATGTATAGTATGGAATGATATGGTATGGTATGGTATGGTATGATATGTGTGGTATGGTGTGGTATGGCATTTCTGTCAGTTTGATTTTCCTTTTGATATATAAGATAAGAAGAGGGAATAATTCTCTTTATGGCACTCCTGATAAAATTTGCTTTATCTTTTTATCTTTTCTTTTCTCTTTCTTTCATTCTCCTTCCTTCCTTCTTTGTCTTTCTATTTCTTTTTATTTCTTTCCTTCGTTCTTTTCCCTCTCAATTTCTTCACTTCTTATTTTTTTATTCATTAGCATTTGTTTACCAGCATTGTCCATCTGGGCATAAGTTGTCTCCTTTCAAAAGAGGCTGGGGAGGAAAGCTCCGAATATAATATACGTATAAAAGGTACAAAAAACAGACACAAAAAATTACAATGACTTTCTGAGAAATTTAGTAGAACAAATGCAACAAAAAGACATAGTAAAACATAAATAGAGTTTTGCAAAAGACAACAGTATATATTGATAGATAAAACATTTTGTAAGTTATGAATAAAATCTAATACATGAACGTACAAATGGTTAAAAATAAAGAAACTGGAAAGAAAGAATAAAGTCATTTGCAAGTCACTTACAAGAGCTTGCTTGTAAAACGTGGGATTTGAGGAAAACATTTAAGTCATACTGGTGAAAGTCATAGTTATACAGCAGTGTAGAAATAGTACAGTGAAAGAGAAGCTTCTCTTTTTATTATTTATGGGTTTTTTTTGTCATCTGTGAACATAAACACCGTTGCCAAGATGAGTAAACCTCCATTACGTATGGCTTCACATAAATACTACTCTCCTTACACAGGGGTACATAAAAACAGTAATGGGGGGGGGGGGTATTTCAATAAACACACCACAACAATCAATGAATGCAAAATTTAATCAATGGACAAAAGACAAAACATGTAGTTAACTGAGCTGCTTGAAAGCATTAATTATTGATCTATGTTACCTAATACGTCTATGAAAACATTTCCAGATCTGGTCTATTCTCTCAACAGCAACGTTTTTCAGCACAATAGTTGAAGATTTTGGGGAAAAAAACAGCCAATTGAAAAGCTAATAAGTTGAGACATTGCATTTCTGCTAATGGTTATCACAGTTTCCAGACAGACAATCACAAAAACTATATTTTTTCAGAGGACAAGAACCCTGTACCCTGATTGGAGGACTTCATACCCAACACCTCTTGCTACATATATATTCTTAACTCCAAGACTGCTTTGTAATAGAGGAAGGGAAATAGTGATCTCTCTATAAAAAGCTGCAATCTCTTTATATGCAGAAGTTTCCCCCTATCCATCAATAAAACAGGACTCAACAACTATGTTCTTTCAATGAATGAGAGATTGAAGAGAAACTTGATTAAGAAGGTATCAAAGTGTTGTCCAATGGTAAAAGGATTCCACTATTTTCCCTGTGGCTGTTTTGCTTCTTTTCTGGTAAAGGCCTTAGTATAGTATATCCAGATTATTGTATCCATTCTGACTGTGTGCATCTTAAAGCCTGACAGGAGTGCATTAGAGAGGTGCTACATACTGCAGGTAAAAAAGTGCTACAGACATAGGCAGAAAAGTGAAGAACATTGTAACCACATCTATCCGTGAGGAAAAAAAAACATTGTAACTCAAGTCAAAGACAAAAACTCCAAGTCAAAAAGTAGGCCATTGGTGTCAAATTAGTAAGAACCCATCTCTGTTAAAATAATATAGAGTTTTACTCCACTAGTCAACATGTAAATACCCAATAAACAGTTAATAAATGGACTAGTTGCTTGGTTTTGCTGAAAATGAATGTAACAGGGAGCTAGGAGTAAGAAGGTCACTGTAAGCTCTGGGGCTACAAGTTGTTTCTTATAAAAATCA
This sequence comes from Protopterus annectens, assembly GCF_019279795.1. Taxonomy (NCBI): domain Eukaryota; kingdom Metazoa; phylum Chordata; order Ceratodontiformes; family Protopteridae; genus Protopterus; species Protopterus annectens. The sequence continues at coordinate 1,553,560,836 of NC_056726.1, forward strand.
ATCCATGATATCAGAACATCATGGTAGGAAAGGTCAGTGGAAAACTTTAACTGGCCTGTCAAGTGCAAGCAACCTATGAACTTATGGACCTAAAAAAGATGACACACGTGTAGAGAAGAAGCAGAAATATGATTCATATTCTGAATATGTTGAACAAGACTTATAGGGAGGACAGATTATACTACAAGCAACACAGCATATATGGTAAAGACATTTAAAATGTATTATTTATAAGAGTCCCACTATAGGAGTTTCATGTTGTAATATATAGATATTAGACACTTGGTTGAAAAAAGTATCCTTCATATCACACTGAAGACCTTACATATTTCAAATCATAGAGAAATTAAGTATAAACATTGTAGGGTCTTAACTTTAAATATGCAGACTTTATGTAATATCATCAAAATGAACATGGGTCATGTCTATGTTATATAAAAGTTTATGAAACAGATATTTATAAGAGGCACACTGCTGTCACCATATCTAATTAAAAAATGTCATCTTGTAATGTACCCTTTACAACACCAGTAACTCGAATTATTGTCTAATTCTCAGTCTAAAGGCCACAGTTCTATATTTAACTTGTAGATCCAATAAGAATCAACAGGTTCAGCTAAATATCCAATCATGTAATTTATTTCAATGATCTGCATAAATTATTTATGGCCCATTTATGACTTATTATGCATTCACAATTTTCAGATATTTCTGCTACATTATTTACCACAAACATCAGTGTCTTGTCCCTTCTTAGGCATATGTGTTTTGAAAATATTCTTATGAGTCTATTTTCAGGTAACATTTCTAACTAAAATAATCTGATTTCAAGTCAAGCGTGCTAAAGGTTGTTTCAATATTTACTTCTATGAGACCATCATTCACTGTTGTGCTGGTGTTAAATGTCCCTCTGTTTATATTGTTCTGTTGCTTTGCTTACCATCCTCATTTCTCTGCATATTACTCTGCATAATAGTCATTTATTTATTTTTGTTTGTTTGCTTGCTTGTTTTGGTGAGTTCATAATAACACATAATTATGATGCTGGTGCTGAAACATTTTCTAAAATATTGATCATTTGTACTTTGTTGAGTTCCTTATTTATTTTCTGTCTCCAGTAAGAAAATATTCTTCAGAATAGTTGTACTACTAACTAGTAATTTTACCTTCTTATCCCATTGACCACCTTTTTACAGTCATGTGAGAAGTCATATGCTTGCTTTCACTTCATTTATCCTGTGGTCTTGCAGTAGGCTTGCTCAGTAGGAAGAATCACCGTTGTGCTAAGATAAGAATCAGTGATGTAGTGTTTTCTTTCTTCATTTATATATTGACTTTGAAACATCCTTGTACTGATCCTTCTGTACTTGAATTATTTATAATTATGTGCATTTTAATGATTTTTCTAAATGTTGGTACAGCTTTACTCATTCAATTAATTCATACAATATATTCAAAGAAGCCCCTTGTATTAGTCAAGATATTTACTTCATTGTGCATGGCTCTTTTATTTATTTATGACTTGTTCATACCATTTCATTTACTATATACACTTGCATGCTCCCCTGCTCATATATCTTTCACTTCTTTACCTTCTTGTCTTCCATATCTTGCATCATTAAAAGTGACTATTAAGGCTTTCCTTTTTTATGCTATATACAGATCCATGTTTTGTTTTCCTTGTATTCATTAGAAAGTGGTTTTGTATTCTTGCATGATACTTACCTTTAGCCGTGGGTACTTATCCTTGTATGAATATGATCATACACAAGAACTGTAAAACCAGTATTCTTCCTGCTCCTGTATTAGTGTTTATTTCCTGATTATTTCATTGTGTTGTTTCTCAAAGATTTTATTTACCTCTGTCATTTTTCATCTATGCTTATTATTTTTTATGTTGCATTCTTTTTTTCTTGCATCATGTAATAAACATGCTGATCTATTTCTGCATCATGCAATACATTTTTGTGAATTTGCCGGATGCACATTCCTGTTCATCTATGACTGTGCAGCCCCAGTTCTTTGGCCACTGACATTAACTTCATATAGTGCTGTCTGTTGTTTCATGTTCCTCTTTTAACAACTGCATTTCTGAACATAATACTGGCAGACTGTATATTTTTTCTTTGTCTGCTTTGACCAGAAGTACTTTTCTAAGATTGCTATACAGTTTATCCAAAGTGTACATCTGTGGAGTGAGTCTCAGTCATGATATTTGAAGTAAAATATTATTTTTCTTTTAATATTGTTTTTTATAATTATCTTGTATTTAGCATGGTAACAATCTTGTGGTGTATGTCTGAGTGTCTTGTTTAGTGGTAGTGTTAAGGAAAAGGTTATTCTAAGACAAGGTGTAGGTTTAGGCTTAGAAGCAAATACATGAATGATAGTAAGCCCTTTTGACTTCTTCAGACTATAGTGTCATAAGTTTGATCTTTCTTTTATATTAACGGTTATACATTACATGTTAAAAATGACATGATCAAAGAACTAATACTTATGAAATATTTTATAATTTGTTTCAATCATTTTTTTCTTCAAAATAATCTTGTAACTAGCATATAATTCAAACCAGATGAAGCACATACAGTAAATAAAAATTGACACTTGAATGTTCGTACATTTAATTGTCCCAATCACCCTACATTCAACCCACCTGCTGGTAGTCAGTAACAAAAAATATTCTCTGGTGTACACTTTAAAATATGCTTATTTGGAACACTATTATTATTGTTGTTGATAATTATTATTAATATTAATATTATTATTATTATTATTATTGTTATTATTATGATTATTATTATTATTATTAACATTATTTTGCCCTAGTGGCATACCGATGTTCATAAATACAGTTGTGGAGCTTCTGAGTTGTTTTGCCAGCATAGAATGTTCCACAGTGAGAGCACTCAGCAATATAAACTACAAACTCAGATGTAGGTGGTGCTATTTTTTGAACATAGTATATGCTTTAAAATTGCTCTGCTTATCCCTCATATTTGGAGAATGTCCTCTGGCACCTTTAGCGCATGACACACAGTGCAGTACATCTAGTTGTGTATATTGAATGGTTTTATATCAGCAGGCAAAAATACAATGTAACATTCTTGGCAAAGATAAAATGTAGCTTTACAACTTTTTAAGGTCAGTTTGCAGTTCCTGTTCATAGTTAGTTATTAAAGCAAAACATTTTGTTTTACTGCCTGCTATTATTATTATTTAGCAATGATTTTTATCCAAATTTAAGGAATCAGAACATGACTATAAATAGATACTAAGGAAAACTGCTTATGTTATGTATGTATGCAATATATGTACATGTTGGTGTGCATTTATTTTTGCAAATTTTTACTTTATACAGCACAGTATTAGCATTTTTGTGTAATGTTATAGCTTCAAGCTCTAACTGCAGTAATATGCAACAGTTTGAGGATAATTAAAATAGTCTGACATCGAGTATACATTTTTTTCCTACATGGAATTCAGTACACACTTGCTAACATTTTTGAGGAGTTTTTGTTGGCAACTTTACAGCTGTTCCATCTCCATACAGAATGTTCTTCTCAAAGGCCTTTTGTTATTTCACTTGTTAATGAATGCACTGCTTCAAAATAAGATTATTAATTGGCTGATGCACGGACGATACTTTTAGCAGAGTTTATTATGTTATAAACGAATGTGTATTTTTTACTTCCTTTTTTACTACAGGTGCTAGGTTTCAGTTATCCTTTCCAGCAGCAATATATTTTCTAGCTAGGACTACGTAAGCAGTCTGAATCTCATAACCATCATCTACTGCTTCATTTACCTTTTCAAGGAAGCTAATGAGTTTATTGTTGAGGGCCTATGAAACTATTATGGACCAACAGAAATGATTATCAATGTCTACATGAATGTGATCTGAGATTATACATTCTATCACTTTACAAATTAGAGTCATCTATGGGTCTGTTGTTACCAAGGTGTGTCATTGGTCACCCTTATGTAAGGGATAACAATGGCTGTTCCCTAATCTCCAGGGGTATATCCTCTGGCACAATATGCTATAGGGATTTAATAGGAATTCAAATAATCCCTAGTATCTGCTATATTAAGTAAGTTGGAGGAAAGGTATGTAAGAAAGGGGATAGGGTTAGCACTGATCACACAGTGAATGTGCTGTGTAGATCGAACCACGGCTTGAGTAATTGAAAAGCTATGGTTATTAGGGTTTATGATATAAGAAGATGGCTAAGGCATTATGAGGTTCTTTTATGTTTAGAAGAGTAATTCAGTTCTAAAGTGGGTGAAGACGGTGATATGATGAAGTTCATCCTGAAGAGAATCCTCCATCCTGAATGCCAGTGTAGAAAAGGTGTGCTGTGGGAAGGAACAAGAAGGTCTAGGCCTGCCAAAAGTGTCTAGGCCCGCCAAAAGTGTCTAGGCCTGCTTAGTATCTGAGTATTGCTGACTTGAGACCTCAACTGGTAAGGAATTTTTCCTGAAGGAGAGCCTGTGACTAAAGGGGGCATGGGTTCCTGTGACTAAGGGGGTGGGGGCTTGGGTTCACCATATATAAGTGTTTGTGGATTAGGCTGAGGGGTAATAAGTTTTCATGTCCCTTAATAGGCAGCTAACTGGCAAGCTGAAGCATAAAGCAACAGATTGTGCTTGAGAGGGTTTAAAGAGATCGGGATTTTCCCTGGATGCATAAACAAGTAAAAATAGGGCATATTCAAGCGGGGGTAAAGGACATTTTTGCAGATTGCTGTTTTCCAGTCTAGAATGAAGTGTGAAATTTGATGATGACCATGAAGGGTATGATTTAGTTTAGCCTTACAGTGTCAACATGTAAAGAGAACTAAATGAATGCAGGCATCCAGTGTTAATCCTAGACATTTGAATGGGAGAAGCCATGTAACCAGATCAGTGTTATAGGCAACGGGAATGGGTAGTGGGGGGTAGTAGTTTGGCCAGCTTATGAGGTGACCCAAAAAATGACTTTGGTCTTTTTGTGATTCATTGTGAGGTGTTTGCAAAGTAGCCACATTTATAAGTTATTGAGTTTACTTACCAATTTTGGGAGGATAGTAATGGAATTACTTGAGGAGTTATGGAAAACTGTATCATTCATGCACATAATGATGTTGGCGAATTTCATATAATATTGTAGAGAATTGCTGAACAGAATAACAAAAATAATTGTGTTGCTAGTAAATAGGAAGTAACAGGTATAGCACAGGTTTTCCACTTTTCCTGTCTTACAGATTATTTACTCTTCACCATCTCATACATTCAGATAACTGATATCAACAACTATAAATTCATTATATGTTCTCCTCGTTCATGGAGGGCAGTGAGCATAGCCTCCAAGTACAATAAATGTATTCAATGCATTATCCAATTTCAAGGGATTTATTCAGTATATTCAGCACATTCGGGTAATGCAGTTGTTCTTCTTCTTTTGGCTTTTCCCTCTGGTCCGCTAATGATTGGCAGTGGATTTTTTACAGGTGCCGAGGTGCCAGCTCGACACCCAACCTTCAATGAAGGCACGCCCATTCTACGCATGTCTTTCAAATGCTACTCGATCGTGGGGAGGGCATGCAGACTCCAAACAGAAGGCGCTCCAGCCAAGAATCGAATGGGAGAACCTTTTGCTGTGAGGCAACAACGCTACCGCTGCACCACAGTAAAAGCAATCATATATGGTATTCTATAGTGGTATTGTGAATAAAAAATGTTAGACAGGAAATCTAAAGTAAAAGTCTTTCAAAATGAGTATATTCAAGTCTAGTGCTTTGACATACTGTTGGTATTAACATCAGCAAAATAATGTTATGTGGTATTTTAGAAAATATATAAAACTTTGGAAAGATGAAAGTGTTTACTCCCAGGTGACTGAAGCACATTTAGTTTGTGAGTAAACTACTTACAGTTGTGTTGAATTATCTCATCACTCTGTCAGAAGTGGAGTTATGGTTTCATGATTAAATGAATGTTTGGACACAGTCACAATGTTATTCTAAATGTTCCAGATGGGTAGCAGGCCACGTGGGTAACGGCAGGGTTTTGCCAACTATCATTCCATGTATGAGTGAGCAGGTATCCACAGTGAAGACAGAGTTAGGGAGTTTAATAGTACTATTTGTTAGGCAGAACTGGTGGGAAAGGATGTTTGAGAAAGTATGTCATTGTGTGCCTCAATAAAATTAAGTCTGAAGGTATGCTGACTGAAAATATAGACAACCCTTACTATAATGAATCCTCTAAAACTAACATTCAGTTTTTTCTAATTGGGGTTTTATTCCAAAGATGTTTGACATCACAATAATTACCAAATAGCACTATCTGTAGAACAGCTGTAAAGTCACCTTTAGATCCTGCCTTTTGAACTTGGTTGACTTTTTCGAAACAGTCACTAGAGCCATTGACGAGGGCAAGGCAGTCCATACAGCCTACCTGGACTTGGCTAAAGCTTTCAACACAATACCCCACTCTGGCATCATAGACAGGCTCAACAGCTTAAATGTAAATCCATATGTCACAAGATGGGTTGCAAACAGGCTAAAGGATAGAACCCATAAAGTCAAAATCGCTGGAGCCATGTCAGACTCAAAGCCAGTCACAAGTGGTGTCCCACAGGGCTCTGTCCTGGGACCCCTCTTGTTCGGCATTTATTTCTCAGATGTGAAAGCAAACATGGGAGGGTTGTGGCTGACAAAGTTCGCAGATGACTGCAAACTAGGCGCCATAGTCGATACACCAGCTGACACATACATCCTACAGAAAGGCCTCACTGAAACGGACAACTGGTGCCGGAGTCATGGCCTTAAACTAAATGCCAAAAATGTATAGTCATCCCCTTTGGGAAAAACAAAGTCCCCACAAATTATCACATAGACAGTAACCCACTGAGTACGGAAAAAGTAATCAGAGACCTGGGGACCCAAGTCGATAGTGACCTCTCATTTGACACCCACGCTGCCAAAGTGGTTAGAAAGACTTTCTACCTTGCCCACCTTATCATGAAGGGATTCACATCCAGATCAAAGGAGGTCATTGTACCCCTATACTCCTCCCTTATCAGGCCCATGATTGAGTACAATGCCCCATTTGGTATGTACCTCACCCGGCACTTGCAACAGCTAGAGAGACCCCAAAAGTACCTCACCAAGAGGATCAAGGGTCTCCAACATATGTCATATGCTGCCAGACTAAAGAAACTCCAGCTCTATTCAGTAGCATACCGCCTACTCAGAGGTGATCTGTGCCTGACGTACAAGGCCATGTCCAATCAGGAATTGATGGACATGCTCCACCTCAAAAAATCCAAATCCATCAGAACCACGAGATCTAAAGATTTAAACCTCAGCACAAATATGAATAGGACATGCTGGAGGGACAGATTCATAACTCAGAGGCTTCCCATACTCTGGAACAGAATCCCAGTTCATGCTAGGCAGAGCCCTCACTGACTCTCTTCAAGAGAAATCTTGACGAGTGGATGGGAGATTGTAGGTTTTCCCCGGCGGTCATCTCTGTGTCACTACTAGACAGAGGCACAGTAAACTAATTCTATTATGTAAGGGGGTCTTCACTGTGTCACTACTAGACAGAGGCACAGTATTCTAAATCTATTCTGTACACTTTTGTACCATTACATGGGGTGGCGAAAGCCACATCACTATGGCTATGCTTATAAATGCCCCAGGGCAGATAGCCTAGTACTAAACTATGAAACTATGAAACTATAATTAACTACTAATTGCCTGTTTCACATCACAGAGAGTGTCTGTAAGGAATTTTAATTCAATCTGTAGAAATATTGTTTTCTAAGCTTGATCACTGTTTCTCAATTTACCCCTTCATACTGTAACTGATATTATACAATGACCCCCCATTAATATTCCAAAACATGCACGATGATTGGCCAGCATGCCCATTGTAAATCTCACAATATACCAACGGAAAAAAGGTCTGGTTTCCCGGACTTTTTTCTGTTGGTATAAAGTCCTCAAAATATATTTAAAAAAAAAAAAAAAAAAAGAAAAGAAAAAAACGGAGCAACGGAAACTTTCTTTTCTCCATTGCTTCCATTTGAAAGCATTGATGTACTGGGTATGCATGGGACACAAGTCCCATACGCATGCTCAATACATCAAAACAAGGAAGCAGTATTCCACAACCAGCAGAAGGGCAATAATGCACCATTAAACAAAGACATTATATAAGAAAAGTAAGTATTTTTTTCTTAAATAATGTCATTGTATAATAGCAATAACTGACTCTGTGGTTGTGGTATATTGAAATTTACCCACGGTTGGCTTTATTTAATCACTCGGGCTTCACCCTCGTGATTAAGCCACACCAACCGTGAGTAAATCTTCAATATACCACACCACGTCGTTGGTTATTGCTTTTGTAACTGGTTTGCTTTCTATACCAATTCTTGTAGGTCATCATACAGCAACTTACTGTTTCTGATTGCGCCTTGTGGCAGAGGTCTTGCCTAAAAAGGGTCTCTGGACCAGCACAATAAATAAATAAAATAGATAAGTGCAAAATAATTTGTCAAACAGTTTTTAAATAATACAACTAGGTTAAAAAAAAGATCTTAACAAGATTTTTAGAGTATGACGTTTGTTACAGTGAGTCTGATAGTTTTGTTTACAGGTTCATAGATTCATAAGCAAGTATTAGGTTAGCTGCCCTTTCAGGCCATTTTAAGCCCAGCCAATTTCCCCTTTTGTGCTTGAAATAACTTATCCATTTTTTATAGGTTGTCCTTACCTATCCCACGGTCAATAATTTTGTATTACCCCTAATGAGAATAACTGGGATCATACCATAGATAGTTTGAGGGGACCCAAGCATGGGATGAAGCATTTAGGAGCTACCTCTGTCCATTAGTAGTACAAGGGGCAGTCCTGGGATAACTTTTTTGTTTAGCATCCATAGACCTAAGTTACACCTGAATATGGACAGGGATGAGCTTTGTTTTATGTGGATAGGGTGTCTGTTCCAGAACAGCAGTATCCTCTGTGAGATATACCGGTCCCTCCAAATCCTTCTATCGATGTTGCAAAAGATGTTTAGGTCCATAAACCAAGTATTTCTGATGCCATGTGACTTAATGATGTGCAATAAATCTATCTGTAATGTGTTGGAGGATGCCTTGTATGCAAGACACAGGGTACCTCTTACCAGTCTTTGAGTTGGTCCATGTAGGGCATGTTGTTTAGGCCTTGAATCCTTTTAGTAAGGTCTCTGTGGACATTCCAGTTGTTGCATGTCTCTGGACAGACACATGCCAAAGCAGGCATTATATTCAATAATTTAAAATGATTTAAAACATTAATAAAATGAAAAATAAAAATTATGTTTAAAATAATGTTAAGTATTATTATTATTAATAATATGTTTGCATTTATTTTATACTTTGTAAATAATTAAAATGTTAAGTTTAAAATTGTTTCACTATTAAGATTCATCATATTTTCATTATATTCAGTATATTTTCAGTATATTTTCATTATATTCAGTATACTACAGGGTCACTTAATAAAGTGTTTTTTTTTTTTTTTTTATTTGTGCAAGGGTCCTAAGCTTTAGTGTCAGTGTTTCTAAAAATTAGATCACCCATTGTCAATCAACAGATAAATAGTAGTATTTATGATGAGTTTAGTTGTGGGAAATGCGATACCACCTAAGCAACTATGTATAAAAAGTGAATGATTTGTAAAATGAAGGAGAATCTATATAGTTTTTATTGTTTCTTATCACAGAGGGGGTATGTGTCTCATGTACTGTGTCAAATTTTTAGCAGAAGAATTGGCAACAGATATGTACTTTTCCCATCTCCTAAAAACTAGTAACATATAAATCAGTGTTGCTGAAGCCATAATAATTGATTGAGTGGTTGTGTACGTGTCTGTGTGTGTGTGTGTGTGTGTGTGTGTGTGTGTGTGTGTGTGTGTGTGTGTGTGTGTGTGTGTGTACAGGGGAAAGTTTGTAAACTGGCCATCTGAACAATATTTAGAGAAGCAGGCATCTCCATGGTAATACTTCCACAGGACGAGGAGAAATAAGCCATTATTGCAGTAACCATGTGTAATAGTTGTTGTTTGATTCATTTTTATTCACATAAGTAATTATTTAACTTGTCTGTCACATAAAGTGCTTTTACAAATAAAACAATATGAGAAGCTCGGCAGTATACTTAGAAGGACAGCTAGATAGACAGACATAGAGATAGATAGATAGATAGATAGATAGATAGATAGATAGATAGATAGATAGATAGATAGATAGATAGATCGAGCAGCGCCGCTTATTTGGGTTTGAGCCTTGGAACTGATCTAGTTCTCATAATAAACACCCTATTCCTACGCTAAAGCCTAGCACTTGCTCACTAAAGCAATTATATAAGTCAGCACTAAAAAATTAAAAGCACTATACCCTCACAAACTCCCCTTGAGTAACTTGTTCCCCATTTGCCCTTTTTTTCAATTATAAAGGAATTCCCAATACTATTCTAGCATGTCCAAAGGTCAGTTGTCAATCTCCTCTCCGGTCCAGCTGGTGAACCTGGGAATCTTGAGGCAATGTTACAACTGCCTAATGTACACAGACAACCCTCTCCTCCTCCCAACAAATTTCCAACACATGTGAGAGATGCAACCATATAGCCAAACTGGAGGCTAAGCTCTCTCAACTCAGTACTGGTGTAACCAGTCAGGAGGAGAAGGAAACCACACTCACTACAATTCCAGTCTCACATAGACCTACCACGACAGCAAACCAAACACATAAACACACAAAAACATACTTGGAGGCTCTAAATAAAAATCTGCCTAAGCAGCAGAGACCTCCAAAGCAGACACCCAAGCAACCGCTACCCCAAAACAAAACACGTGCAACACATAGCTCACAAAGCCAGTGTGCCGAACAGTCACAGCCCTTAAGGCTAAACACCACACCTGATACACTTGTAATAGGTGACTCTATCACCAGGCACACTGACGTCCCGCTCACCAGGCTGAACAAGGAGAAGGTCATGGTGAGCTGCCTATCGGGCGCTAGGATCCATCACATAACACAAGCACTCAGGTCACTCCAAGGCAAGTACAAATATGACTCAGTCATTGTCCATGCTGGTGTGAATGACCTGAGACGTACCTCCCTGGACTACATGAAAAGAGACATAGAGGAGCTCTCTGAGCATGTAGCCCAGGCCGGTATGACCCTGACCTTGAGATGCATCTTACCCTCACCAAGAATGATGCCACAGTATGAAGACAAGATTATCAATTTCAACAATTGGCTTAAGTATTGGTGTCATTCAAAGGGGATCCAATGCCTGTCAGCCTGGGATGACATGCTCGACAAGCCACGATGCTTCGCTAGGGACGGCTTGCACCTGTCACCCCTGGGCTTTCGGATATTGGCAAAGTCTCTTGCTACCCCCATAGTGCCTTTTTTAGGCAAGGCTCAAAAGACAAACCCACCTCCATAGGTATCACAAGGGATAAGAAACTAAGAGTAATGCTACTCAACGCCAGAAGTCTAAACCTCAAGATGCACACACTCGAAACTCTCCTTAGCATGGAGAACATCGATATCTGTGCAGTAACAGAAACCTGGTTCAAGGCTCTCGAGAGCACCCCAGCACTACCAGGTTATACCTCATACCATGCTTTTCGCCCCAAAACTTGGACCGAACCACAAAAGGAGGGGAGTATCAATATTGTCAAAGATACCCACACCTCCAGGTTGGTGGCACAGCACGAAGCATCAGAGACTATCCATGTGCAACTAACAGTGGGTAAAACTGCCTTCCAGTTTATAGCCTGCTACAGACCACCCTCCCAAACCCAGGAACCCCACTCGGCCTTCCTGAGAACACTGGAAAATATGAAGGTCTCTCCAAACACCATTATATTGGGTGACTTCAACTACCCAACCATAGACTGGGAGCATTACTCTAGCTCCAACACCCTAGCCCAAAGGTTCCTAGAATTTATAAATTCAAATGCTATGGAACAACTTGTTACCACTCCCACAAGAGGGGAAAACATACTGGACCTGATCATCACCAACATGGGGACTCAATGCTCCAGACCAGAAGTGTATCCCTCACTGGTAAGATCAGACCATAAACTAATCTCACTGGATATTCACATCCCGACCCCACCCCATGCCCAGAAAACCACAGTGAAAAACTTCTCTAAAGCAAATTTCACACTCCTCAAAACCGAGGTGGAATCCTTCAAAGCACCTGGGCCTGTGGATAATACGGCCCAGACCACAAAATCCTTTATAAACGCATTCTATGAGCACCTTCAGGAATGCATGGATCATGCAATCCCAGATAAAACCAAGACCCAATCCTCCAAAGGCAGACGTCCTGTCTGGTGGACCCCAGCCATAAACAAACTATACAATAGAAGGAGGAAGCTACTACATGACAGAGCAAAATCCCAAAAAGGGAAGGCATCTCTGATCAGTATTAGCAAAAACTACGGGCACTCATAAAATCGCCTAAGGCCAGCTTCGAGAGAAAAATTGCACAGGACACTAAGGATAATCACAAGGCTTTCTTTAGTTATGTTAGGAACCTGGGTGGGAATTCCCAGATATGCTCAGACTTAGTCCAAAATAACAAAAAGCACACCGAACCCACAGACATTGTCAACATCCTAGCTGACAGGTTCAGTGCAAACTTCTACACCCATCCCCACCAAAAGGGCTAATATCTATCCCAACAGAGTGCTGCCCCCCTGACATCTCAGATGCTCAGGTAAGAGCTGCCCTCTCCAAAGCAAGAAACACAGCATCAATGGGACCAGACGGTGTCCCCGGCTGCGTCCTACATGAACTCCAAGAAGAGCTAAACCCAAACCTAAAACTACTGTTCAGTCTCAGCCTTACTACAGGATATGTACCCAAAGAGTGGCGTACAGCAACAGTGGTCCCTCTCCACAAAGGTGATGCCTCAATGGATCCTGGAAACTATCGCCCCATAAGTCTCACTAGCTTGGTCTGCAAAGCTATGGAAAGGATCATCATGGACCTTATAAATAAAGATATTAGGGACCTACAGACACTGGATCCTACCCAGTTCAGCTTTGTTAAGGGCAGATCCTGCCTCTTAAACCTGGTTGATTTCTTTGAAACAGTCACCAAGGCCATTGACAAGGGGAAGGTGGTCCACACAGCCTACCTGGACCTCGCAAAGCCTTCGATACAATACCCCACTCGGGCATTATAGATAAGCTCACCAGCTTAAATATAAACCCCTATGTCACTAGATGGGTTGCAAACTGGCTCAAGGACAGAACCCACATGGTTAGAATAGCTGGAGCCATGTCAGACTCCAAACCAGTTACAAGTGGCATCCCACAAGGCTCAGTCTTGGGACCTCTTGTTCGGTATATATTTCTCAGAGGTACAGGCCAACATGGAAGGACTGTGGCTGACCAAGTTCGCAGATGACTGCAAACTGGGCTCCATAATAGACTCTCCAGCTGACACAAACATCCTCCAAAAGGGCCTCATAGAAACAGACAACTGGTGCCAGAGCCATGGCCTCAAGCTAAACGCCAAAAGTGTATAGTCATCCCTTTGGCAAAACAAAGTGCCCACAAATTACCACATAGGTGGTAATCCATTAAGTACAGAAGAAGTAATTAGGGACCTGGGGACCCAAGTTGATAGCAATCTCTCATTTGACAACCACGTGGCCAAAGTGGTTAGAAAACATTTTATATAGCCCACCTAATCAAGAAGGGATTCACATCTAGATCGGGGCGGTCATTGTGCCTCTTTACTTATCCCTCATCAGGCCCATAATTGAGTACAATGCCCCTTTTGGGATGTACCTTACCAGACACCTGCAGCAACTGGAAAGACCCCAAAAGTACCTCACCAAGAGGATCAAGGGGCTCAAACAGATGCCGTATGCTGCCCGGTTAAAGAAACTCCAGCTCTACTCAGTGGCATACTGCCTGCTCAGAGGCGATCTGTGCCTGACGTATAAAGCCATGTTCAACCTGGAATTAATGGACATGCTGCACCTCAGAAAATCCAAATCCCATCGAGCTACGCGCTCGAGGGACTTAAACCTCAGCACTGAAATAAATAGGACATGCTGGAGGGACAGATTCATAACCCAGAGGCTCCCTTCACTCTGGAATAAAATCCCAGTCCAGGTTAGGCAGAGTCCCTCATTGACTCTCTTCAAGAGGAATCTTGATGAGTGGATGGGAGATCGTAGGTTTACCCCAGGTATCACTTCTGTGTCACTCTTAGACAGAGGCACAGTATACTAACCTCGAAAAAGGGCATAGCAAAATTAATTTAAAATGAGTGGCGAAAGCCATACACACTCTGGCTAGGCTTATAAATGCCCTAGGGCAGATAGCCTAGTATGAACCTATGAACCTATGAACCTATGATAGATAGATAGATAGATAGATAGATAGATAGATAGATAGATAGATAGATAGATAGATAGATAGATAGATAGATTTTCAAGGTCATCATCCTTGTGCACAAAAATATAATAACTATTTCCCATAATTCAACAACTTTTTGATGATATTTTAAAAGCTATACTGATGTTATTTAGGTCACACAAATAGCTGTATCAGAAGGCAATATAGCATGTTTGGGTATAAAAGTAATAGAGAAGTTGTCAGCATCAGGTGCTTTTGATCTCAGTACTGGAAAACCAAATTACACACAGAAAAAACTGCACAAAAGTACAAAGTGTAATATACTGCACATTTCTTTTAAACAAGATATTAAGAGACTTTATGCACTGTGATGCAGTTTCCTGAAATACGGAACACCCCACTGGGTTCCATTGTATATATAGTTATTTATTTAGATTTTCCGAAGTTTATGTCACATATTTTGTGAACTATATGTGAAAACTACAGATCTTTTTATGAATACTAGACATGCATGTTTTGATGTCTATCTAACATGGGCAAACTGTTCTAATCATAAAGCCTTAACCAGGCAAATATACTGACCAGAATGATGTCACCACACTGCTTTACAAGAAACCCGTTTCTGACTTAGTCTTGTCTGAACTCAAAAAGTTTTTCCAGTATTTCCAGCCATCAGTTCTGCCTTCTAATGAGACTCTGAACATCATATTTCAGCCAACAATTTTCATATTAATGAATGCATTTTTAGGACACCTGAAAAAATACTAACTTTAAAAAAAAACAGCTGTTCCACATTTCTCCATTTTTATATAAGTTCTTTTTAAATCAGATTTTTGCATTTCATTAATATTCAGGAAAGGTAAAAATTTTTCTCCTAAAAGTTCCAGTGGAACATTTGATCCCCTCAGATGTATAGCAGCACAAAAATACATTAATGTGTGTGTGTGTGTGTGTGTGTGTGTGTGTGTGTGTGTGTGCGTGCGTGCGTGCGTGCGTGCGTGCGTGCGTGTGTGTTCTTGTCAGTGTGTACACATGTATCTGTATGTGTGTTTATGTTCTTTTATATGTGTTTCTACTTCATTATGAGGGTGACATAACCTATCAATCAAATACTGGACACGCCTGCATAGAGAGTTTGATTCATTATTTTTTTTCTGGTTCCTGCTAGCCCTTTCCTCCCAACTCCTCAGGTGAAGGAATGGATGTGTTAGTGGGAAACCAGACTAACATTTGAAATCAGTGGTTGGATTACAGTCCTAGGCACATACTATACATTGTTCTATATCAGTAGTACACCAGCCATTCCATGTTGCTTTTTATAGTGATTATAAACATAGATCTGCAAATTTTATCTGAACTATGGTTTAGCAATCACTAAACGTTATAAAAAAGATTTTTTTGTCTGTGTATGTGTACATTTTGTCATTTGCAAGCACAACCTGTACAAGTAGTCATAATCAGAGCATGTTACAAGAAAAGCATTATCTACTCCTGTGGTTTGTTTATTGGAATTTATGACCTGGAAAAACGTACCAATATGTCGAAGCTTCTTTTCAGTTGCATTATGGGAGTGAGTTCACTGAATCCATTTACATAAGTAAGATTTTCTTTAAGCTGACTATATTGCTGTTCTGTTATGCTGATTGTGTAGCAGTAACATTAAAAAAAGCAGAGTGAAAAAGAAGTTTGTTTTTCACTGGCAGCCCTATATAGTTCCTGTTCTTCTGACTAGGAGCGCATCCTTGATATGTCATGTCATTCTATTGGCTATGGTTAAGGAAGAGGCATCTGTATTAATGTTGGGTTGTCCGTGCTGGGTCACCTGATGTTGGCCTTGCATGCAGCACTTATTCTTTTCACAGAGTGATCAATTGAGAATGCATGTTTTATGTATATCTTTCTACACGATAGATCTTTTCATTCTAAACTTGAGTATAAGAGCTGTGGTCAGAATGTAGCACCCAGTATGCTTTACATCCTGCCGACATTTCAGCATCTGTTCTTTGCAGATATTTTTAATAATGCTCACTTACACGCACAAGTTATTAGTCTTTGTATAAGAAACAGTAAGTATTGCTGTGCAAGGAAAATAACAGCTATTCTCTTTTACTACATGATTGTCACATGACCCTCACACTGCCAGCATTATATCCTCCAGTTCCCTTTTATTGAAATGAGTTGTTGTTCTGTTAAGAACCCCATAAATTGTTCAGTATACCTTATTGTTTATTGTGTGTGTCATTGTCTGTCATGAGGATGGGTGACAGTGATAAGAGGGTGCATCGCTCACAGCCCTTGGAATAATTGGGGATCAGCTTTTCAATACCTTTTGTTCTCAGATGTTATTCCAGCATGCAGTGATGCACTTAAAAAGCTAGAAATATACTTCCACACATCCACCAAAGCATACGTGTATTGCTTCCCTAGTGCTAACAATTTAATTTGTTTTGGTTTTGTACTCTAGTCTTGTTAAAAAGGTAGTACAAACATATTTAACTGTATGTTTTCTTCTGTGACCCTGATATTTTTGCTTTGGTTAAGTGATTTGCTCCATTTCATAGTTCAGCAGCAAAATTTGTGCAATCAGTTTTAGGTCAGCAGAAGTACCTTAATATCCCTGTGCATTTCATACATTTCTGTCATTTATCTAATCTTTGCATGGCAGTAGGGATACTAATATATTCCCATGCTTTGGCCTGCAGAGGCTTCATTCCTTCAGAGAATTTCATTTTTCCCACTGACTTCAGGTGATTGCAGTACAAACTGTATAGCAAATGTCTTACAATATAACATATGCCCACTCTAAAGACAACAAAGGAGCAGTATGCATTGTGCAGAATTCTATGTTCTTCAATATACTTGGGGCAATTATGCAATATAAGTAATAATTTAAAAACACAAGTATATGACCTGAACAAGGAATGCTTCATGACTTCCATGATTATTTTAAATGCACCTGCTGAAGTATTCATAGGTAGTTACTAGGCATATAGTCCAGGAGACTACTGAGGATGTGAGAACATTTCCCCAATAGATACAGAGTACTGTGTGGTTAAATGAATTACTCACAGTCATGCAGCAGGCCAGAATCAGCTTTTTATGCCCTATGGCCTTAATCCCCTGCACTGTCAGAGTGGCATACATCTCACTATTAAAAGGGAAACATGCAGTAGTTTATGACAGCATGTATCCATACACATCTAGAATCTAGTATCTGCCCCTTTCTCATATAGCTGTTATCATTGTGATAGTTATATACTGTGTTTGTTGACTATATCATTGCAGTTATACACAGCTCATCAGAATGTAAACATGCAAAATCTTATCTACAGATGATGAATAAGTGTTTAACAAGGACAAACTACATGGACTGCCTTTATCTTAATGGGTTACCTACATGAACTGCCTTTATATTAATGGGTTACCATTTGATACTGGTTGCATTGTGTTTATATCACGTACTGCCTTTATTTATTCATCCAGTCTTTTGTTTATGAATTCATCCATTAGAGGTATGATTTTGTGTATGGCTGCTTGCTTTACAATGGTACACATCAATATTTGCAGCACACCATTCTGTGAATCAGCAGTTCTAAAAGTATGTAACTAAGATAACTTGGTATAGTAAATCAAAAGATTAAGTCTTACAACAAAAACAGTATGTCTTATGAAACCAGCTTCTTGCAAATGCCATTAATGGATAGCACAATTATATGCTTGCCTCTGTTGCCGTAGTCAACAGTCACAATAAATGAGATATAATTGATTGATGTAATGGGTCATTTGAACATGTTTACTGTGCTTAATCAATAAAGTATTATTTAACCTTCTTTGAAATATTACATAGACTGGTCAGAAATAATAACACTGTACTTGGCTGTGCTGTTTTGCCACCTATCTTAATTTAAAGAAAAAATCCACCTTAGACCTTAAAAAACATGTTTTTTATCATATCTTTGTTTTCTGAGCTATTTCAATGCCTCAGAATCACTCACTCCAAGTGTTTATTTTACAGTTTTAATGTGTTTCCCACAAAATGGCAGGTGACGGGGCCTGCCTTCGTAATGTGATTTTGTTTTCTTGCATTCATTCCTTCTTCTCAGAATACATTTCAAATCCTCTTTATGAGTCATGCTAGACATAAAGAAGTGGTGGTGTCTTCTCTTACTGTTAAGATACAATGGCAGGAGTGTGAAGCACTATCATCTAACACACCTTCTGTAACACAGCTGCTTCTATGTTTCCTGACTGACCCCCATTTATGTGTCTGTCAGAGCTTGTTCTATGCTATAAATAGCTGTTAGCATCTTCCAGATAAAGAAAGTAGGTAAATAGCAGGCTTTTGTAAAGGGATTCTTTTGTAGTTCTAAAAGAATTGATAGACCTTCCCCCACACTCTCATGGTGAGGTGTGAAAACTCTCACTACAGTAAATGATCTTTGCTGTATCATGTATAGGTGACAAGTAGTAGGACTCCAAACTAAATCTGTCTGTCACTTCCCAATGCCTTCAGTGGGATTTTTATTTTTTGTCTGATGAATGATGCAGAACTAAAATGTGCTTTACTAGTTCCTTAATTATTTCTGTCATGTTCACCCCCTTGTATTTATGTATTTATTTAAATTATTTATTTATTTATACTTTGGTAACCAGGAAAGTGAATTGGTCCCAGGACCTTTTTCAGCCATGACTCAGGCTACATTGGC
Source organism: Protopterus annectens (assembly GCF_019279795.1). NCBI lineage: Eukaryota > Metazoa > Chordata > Ceratodontiformes > Protopteridae > Protopterus > Protopterus annectens. The sequence continues at coordinate 1,553,579,980 of NC_056726.1, forward strand.
AAATATAATAACAAGTAATAAGTGCACTTAGCAATCCAAAGGAAAAGAAAATACATAAAGACATTGACAAAGATTGCATGTGCAAACCATAGCCAATGTGTGACAGTGAATAAGTAAATCATTATGCAACATTTACTAGAATGCATACATTAAGTATGTTAACTTTTTTATGAAGAAAGAATTGTATTCACCCATATTGCGCGCACACACACACACACACACACACACACACACATATATATATATATATATATAGAGAGAGAGAGAGAGGGAGAATATGTGAGTGCATGTGTGTGTGTGTGTGTGTGTGTGTGTGTGTGTGTGTGTGTGTGTATGTGTGTGAGTGTGTGAGCATGTATGTGTGCATTTAAACACAGTTAAGTACTTCTGATTTCCTTTTCTTAATGTTTTTAATGCAAAGGCACATAGTAAACAAATATTAAAGTAAATTCAGCTGTGTATTATGGTTGCCATCAACGGTCACATTTCCTTTGCGGACTTCAAAATGCTCATACACTCTAACAATGTAAGGACTGACTCAAAGTCAGTGGGAATCTCTTACAGTGGATCTGCTTGTACCAGATATGCATTCCTCTCTGGAAGGATGTCACAAAAAAATCATAAAAGACCTTTTTATGAACAGTATCAGTGCACCAAGTTGATAGGGTTGTTACCTGTCTCTCTGCAGTTCTGCCTATGGGGGGCTTGAAAATGGGAAACATGTTGATACTTTATAAGAAAAAATAATTTCTGACTTTTCTCTAAATTCCCCAGAAATATTTGATACTACATTTAAGTTATCTTAATATAAAAACTATTATAAATAACAAGCATTTAAAGCTTAGCATTTCAATACCATGTTGTTGCTTATGTAAATTCGTCAGAAGAGGTGACATCTGCCTTTAAACCCATGACTGATCTAATTGCTTTGTTTTGCTATGAAAGGGGAGTGTTAAGTTGTCCTCCCCTCTGCAAAAAAAAAAAAAACTGTGGAAAATAGTTCCACAGCTTTCTGACTTTTTTATAGCAGCTGATGTGTTCTTGACATTAACAGGATTAATTGCCCATCTAAAATTGACAGCAGTACCTGACAGGGTAAACTACAGATTGATCTGTGTCTATGGTATGTCATGCAGGCAGAGACAAAATCCTCTGCAAAGTATGTGAGAAGTTGAGCTTAAAAAAAAGTAGGTGGGCTTTCCCCTTCCTTGGATTCCAAAGCAAGGAAATGAAAGGTTTAAAAAGTACAAGCAGGTTTCTGGTACCTACACAATACTGGAATCATATTGTAAGGAGAAAATAAACCTAAAGATTGTGTTAAACTGTAGGAGAGGGTGGAGTTTTCCTTTAAAACTGGATGGTTATCAGTTCTACTCCAACACAAGGCTGCTGTATACCCATAAATCAGCACTACTTTATGAAATGTCACCATTTATATGAGGCATTCAAATGAGGCCTGCCATGTTAACAGTTTACATAAACCATAAATATCATATAGATAGTGATGAAAAGTTTGGGTGTCAAAGAATGCACTTCAATCTCAAGATATATGGGCATAGTTACTTACATAAATGAAAATGTAGAAATAAACATTCAATCAATTTAAAATTTAGACTGCACAGCTGTGTTTAAAATAGGGGAATGTGCATGTGTGTGTGTGTGTGTGTGTGTGTGTGTGTGTGTGTGTGTGTGTGTGTGTGTGTGTGTGTGTGTGTATACATATATATATATATATATATATATATATATATATATATATATATATATATATATATGTATACATTCTTCAACATCGGATACTGCAGAGTCCCACTTTAATTTTCATCTACTAAGCTTGGAATAATTCAACTCTAAATGCCTTCCTATTTCTCAGTCTCCCTTATGCTTTCTCCACAATAATCTCAAAAGGATTTTAACATAAAATGGTTGAAGAAGACATTATGCTTTGGTCCCATAATTCCTTTCAGCCTTCTTTCATAGGCAACTTGTCCTGCAATGAGTTGTGATTCAGATTTCCTTTCTGTCCCAAATACTGATATACTACAGCTCCTATCTCCATAGGTATTCTTACATCCTTAAATCCAGTCAAAACTCTCATATTTTTCTTTTTTTTCAAACACCTTTATTGAATTATAATTTGTGACAGATCAATTTACATTCATATAAAAGTAATCAAACTATATTAACATAATAAACATTATACTTCACATATATTGCTATATATCATATAACCATAGCAATATTAAAAAAAATATTCAAGCCCTGCCTTTTTTTAACAATAAACATCTTTATTAAACCATCACTTACGACATAGGCAATCATACATTTATATAAATGAAAACAAACCACACTGACACAATCCTAGTTGCAAGCATTTTACATCACAGATAATACTGATACACTCCCAGTTGCAAACATTATACATCACTTATAATCTACTCAGTCTTTCTCAATCAGATATTACATAGCTCATTTAGTCCTGTCGCCTTTCAGACCTCATTCCTCCCTTGTATGTATTGTTCACACAATTCCCATTTTTCCTATGTAGTTTGCTCCTACCCTTTTCTAAAGATCTCATTTCCACTTGTTTTATCTCAGTTACTATATTCACTACTTCCAGTATAGTTGGCTTAGATTTTGATTTCCAGTTTCTAGTAACTGCTTTTTTGGCAGCCACCATTATTAAACACAGCAAGGCTTTACCATGTCTAGGCAATTCTGATTCTGTATCATAGCACAAAAAATCATCTCCCTCATCAGACCAATCTGCCCACCCAGCATCTCCAACAGTGCATCCCACAGGGAATCCTTAAAGTCTTCCAACTCACCACACTCCCAGAAAATATGCTCCCAATTATCTCTTTCTTCCCCTTCACACATCCCACATTTGCTGTCTGCCTGAGTAAAAATTCTCTGGAGTCTACTTGGGGTATAAAAATATCTATATAAACATTTCCAGGCAAAAATCCTAAATCTTCTAGATTTTGTTGCATATTTGGGAGACATACATTGTTACTTTGTGAATTGATTATCCAATCTCTCTTCCCAGTCCTTTCTAACCTCCTCTGATTGATTTGTATAGTTATCATGCAATATTTTATATGCTCTACTAATTATTCATTTTTTAATGGCAACTTCTATTCAAGATTCTATTAAAAACTCTACCAGTGCTGGTCTTTCATTTAGGACCCCCCCCCCATTTCTTTCTCTTTGCCTATATTCTGATATCAATCCTTGATAGGGAAGACAATCTCTAACCTGCAGTGCAAATAAATTCTTGGCATCTTCCCAGCCTATCATCTTCCCCCTCTAGTTATTTGCTCCCAGTACCTTGGTTCCTTTGCCAGTTTTCTCCAATAAATTCCAACCCCCTGCCTATTCTCTATAATTCAAAGTGGAAAGGGATGACAATGAAACATGGAGGAAGCTCAAGAAACAAGGAGAAACTGGGATTTTGGATGTAGATCGTTAAGGAGAATGACAATAATCATACAGAATATTATATCCATAAAGTAGCAGAAAGTATTTAAAGAACTAAACCAACACAGGAATGGAGAAAGGAGATTCTGCCAACAGGAATGACTGCAATTAAGGATAAAAACTCTTCTATTTTTCTGAGGCTAAGAGAGAAATATTCATTCCTGTTCTATTTTAGTCATTGTTAAATTATGTAACTGATTTTCAGGCTTCTCCTGGCTTTTCACAGTAGATGTATTTCAGTGTCTCATAATCTTTATAAAGGTTTACTCTCAAAATTTAGAATAGTGTTTCAAGAGTAACTTGTTTTTTTGGCATGCCTTGGTTTATAGTTTTGGTATTTTCCATTCTGGTTGTTACTATTCACTTTGCTATGGTTAAACAAGCCATTCTTCTTCCTGTTATCTACCAACAGCACATTTTTGGTATGCAAAATAAACAGTAATACTGCTTCTGCATCTCAGATCAAATATGAACATCAACCCATTCTGCTGTGCTCAGCTGGAAGGTTTTCCTGATTCAGTCATTGGGATTTTATCTCAGTGCTTAATGGTCTAGAGTTTATTCCTGACCCTTGATCACTGCCTATGCATGTTGTCTCTGGGTACTCCGGTTTCCTTCCATCTCCCTAAAAAGACAGAGAATGAACAGAGTCAGAAAAAGACTATTCCTCTTACCTGTCTGCCAAATAAATAAATTAAAACTTAGTATTTCATGGCTTATATTTCTAACAGTTTATTCTAATAGTGCCATATAATTTTATATCTTGCATTTTATGTTGTACTATACCTCTGCTAACAACTCCTGTCATATTTTATATTCTAGATGTAAATAAGAACGGCTCAAGCAAAGTCTTGCCTTTCTATCCTTTACAACTTGGTTTGATCTTAATAAACATTTTGCAGTGCTTTTTTTGAAGTTTTGAGACTCCAAACTCTTTCTAGCAGTGAATTGTGAAATCCTCTGATACATATTAAAAGTATTTTTTGCAGGGGGCAGCCCCTGTGCACACCTAACATGAGCATGTCTGCCCCACTCCAAACTATTTAAATGCTATATTCGGTAGCATGAAGAAAGAGGGATTTGCTGGCATACAGCAGTTTTAGTCTTAGTACATATTTCACACAATTGTATTTAAAAATAATTATTATTATTTCTTACCCTCTACAAACTTAGTGTGGAAACTCACACTTGGTCGTTATAAAAATTCTATTCCCACTTTAAAACTGACATTAATATCTTCCTTAACTTTGAGGTCCCCACTATCTTGTTTGTTCTTGCCACGTTGTATTATTTTTCTTAGACATTCAGTAAGCAGCAATCCTTGCTTGTTCGTCACTTTACTCATATTATATTTTTAATGCAGTGGGATTCTGACATCATAACAACACTCATATTATCTGCCTTTAGATCTTTTAATGCCATTATTTTTCTATCAGTATTCATAGTGCTGCAAGCATTAATCAATGAACTGCATCTATTTAACTATTTAAGCAAAAGTTTCATTCTTGTTTTTCCCAATAAATTTGCATTTTGTACTGTTTACTTAGTTTTCTCTTATATCTTCCGACCTCCATTCCCTCATTTGTCAGCTCTTTATTTATTATGTCACCGATAACTGTTAGAAAGCTATTGCTGTTCTTTTAAACTAATTTTCATACTTCAGTAATCCTTTTTACTCTCAGATATTAATTTTATTTTAGTTTTTCTTCCTATTTTCAGTGTCAGGGTACATACGGCATGAGTTACAAATCACTACGGAAATAGAAAATGCAAACAACCATATCCCAAATTATTGCAGAATAATTGCCGTCCCCATTTCCGTAAAAAGACAACAACACTGAAATGAAAATAATTTTTAGAAGACTTGCTTGTAATATTCCTAGTGAGTGGTCCGTGTGAGTGTAAAGTTCTATTAGTGATTACATTCCAGCTTCAGACTTGTAGTGTTTAATTACAGAGAATCAGTAATGAACTCTAAAGCTGGCCATAGCAATACTGAAAATCTCGAATAACTTACTAACTTACATTGACAAACACCTTAGAAAATGAATAACCTGAAAGAGTTTTCTGTATGACCTGTTCTATAACCAGAAAATCACATTTCAGGGAAGTATATTTTCCTGCAACAGTTTACTGAATCTCATCTCCTAGAATGAAACCCTCGTCAAGCGGCATTCAGTCAAATAAAATGAACAGAAATTCAAAGTATTTTGTACAGGAGACAAAGCCGCCCACATTTTTCTGCAGTGGGTGGCCCCCAACACCCTCTACTCATTAAATCAGTTCTAGAAATACTACATAGGGAAAATGTAACTCCCCTTTTTGCAAATAACATGTTACTCTTTTCACTTAAGGCATTAGCTCTCGGCAAAATCCATTTCAGGGAAATGCTGGACTGCCTCCTGTTTTCCTTTAATTATCTCAGCATCATTTATTTATTTTACATTTTTATTTATTTTACATTTGTTAACCGGGCTAGTCTAACTGGATATATTTCCATTTTCAGTAGAGGCCCGGGGAGAAAAGCTCCGGCAGTTATACAACTTAGAAAATCATCCACAGGGATTAAAATAAAAATAAAAATACAAGTAATAATGTTTAAAATTAAAAAGTATGCCTTGTAGGAAGTAGTAATAATATAGAGTAGGAATTACTCTTTAGGCATATCAAATTAGGAACAACAGTTAGTAAGTCAAACAAGGAGTGAGCATGTAACAATCCATTTAGAGTATAAGTAGTTGAAATAAGAGTAGTAGAAATAAGAAGTAGCAGGAGGTGAAATTAGAAAAAGAAGAAGAGAGGAAGAAGATTAGTCAGGATTGCTGCAGGGCATAGCCAGTGAGAATTTAGCTGTTTTTTGAGGTTGTGTTTAAATAGAGGCAAGGAAGAAAGTAATGTTAGTTCATTGGGCAGGAGGTTCCAGATTTTTCTAACTGTGTTAGAAAAAAGAGAGTCTCCAGCCAGGTTGTTAGACTTGCATATGCAGGCAAGGAGTTTGTTGGAAGAGCGCAGGGAGTTAAGATTTTTGTACTGGAGGATGAGATTGGAGAGTATAGGAGTGTTGTTGGGTTGGTAGAAGATCTTGTGGGCAATGGTGAGTTGGGATACTATCAGTTGGTTTTGAAGTTCCAGCCAGCCTAGTTGCCTTAGATTCAAACAGTGGTGGGTTCTAAAGGGATTGCCAGTTGCAAATCTGGCGATGTTATTATAGGAATTTGTTAGTTTGGTAAGATTATTTTTCTTTAGGTTAGAATATATGGGTGAGGCGTACAGAAGCATTGAGATTAAGTGGGAGTGAGCAATTGTGGTTCTGGCTATAGGGGTGAGGAAAGGTTTGATCCTGTATAAGGAACCAATTTTTCTATTGACAGTTTTGATAGTGTTATTTATGTGGGTATCAAAAGTAAGGTGATTGTCAATAGTTATTCCGAGCAGTTTGGTGGTTGTATCAGGAAGTATGATAGTGCTGTTATTGGAGGACACAGAGAAATCAATGGGTAAGGTTTTATTGGTGGGTGTAAAGAGGAGGAGCTTGGTTTTCTTGGCATTGAGAAGGAGGCATCTCTTAGTAAACCATGTTTCTACTATGTTAAATACATCTTGGGTTAGAGAGTGTAGTTCTGAAGGGGAGTTTGCTGAGCATACTAGGGTAGAATCGTCTGCATATTGAATGCAGGTGGCTTGTGGGAGTGCTATATGGGGGTCATTGATAAATAATGAAAAGAGCAGTGGTCCTAGAATAGAGCCTTGAGGGACTCCGAGGGTCACTGGCTGGAGGGATGATATTTTGTTTTGCCAGAGAACTGCTTGTTGCCTATTGCTCAGGTAGGATCTGAACCATTTAATAGTCAGGTGATCGAAGGCAAGGGATTCTAGAGTGTTGATGAGGAGGGCATGGTTGACCATGTCAAAAGCCTTTGAGAGGTCAATAAATAGAGCAGATGAGAGGATATTGTTATTGCGGTTTTTGTTGATGGTATCTATAAAACATAGTAGAGCAGTTGTGGTACTATGTGATGGCCTAAAGCCATGTTGGCAGTTTGCTATTATGTTATGTTGAGATAAATGATGTAGTACTTGTTGGTGAATGCATTTTTCCGTTATTTTAGATAGAGGAGATAATAGAGCTATTGGTCTGTAGTTAGAGTAATCATTTGAATTGCTGCCTTTATGAAGGGGAATAATATGGGAGATTTTCCAAATGTCAGGAATGGTTCCTTCTTTAATGGTTCTGTTAATGAGGATGGATACAGGGTATGCTATTACCTTAGCTGCTTTTTGCAGGTATTCTGATGGTATTTGGTCAGCAGAAGGGGTACTAGGTTTAAGTTTTTGGATGATTTTACAGATGAAAGTAGTAGAGATGGGTTGCAGTTTAAAAGTTGGTAAAGAAGATGATCTGGTAGTGTGAGGGCTTGAGTTATCTGGGATTAGTTGACTAGCTAGAGATTGAATGGTCTCTGTAAAGAAGGTATTAAATGAATTGGCAGTTTAAAGGGGGGCATTAGGATCAGTGTCAAGAGGGGTAGATGTGTGAGAGTGTCCTGGGGAAAGGAGTTTGTTTATACTGGACCAAAACTTTTGGGGATTATTTTGATGAGTTTGCTGTAACTTACAGTAATAGTTCTTTTTGTCCATAAGAATTGCCTTTTAGTGCAATTTCTCAGTTCCCTGAAGTGATGTTGATCAGAGATATTTTTGTTAGCCCTCCACTTAGCCCAGGATTTGTTTCTTAGTAGAATTTTTGTCTAGTTTCTTTAGAGAGCCAGGGGGCTGGTTTGGATTTCATACGGATAGACCGTATAGGTGCATGTTTATCCAAAATGGATAAAAATGCAGAGTTTAGATATTTTATAGCTTCATCAAGTGGTAGAGTTTTTAAGGGGTTCCAGTTACAGGCACTGAGTTCATTTTGGAATGATTCTAGGTTGAAGTGTTTATTGGAACGTGCAGTCCTAAAAGTAGAGGATTTAGGCAGATCATGTTTTTGTTTAATAATGCAGGTTAAAGCATGATCACTTAAATCATCTGGGAGAGTGCCTACCTTATAGGCATATTCATGTCTGTTTATAAGTATCCAGTCTAAGGTACTCTCTTTATTGTTTGGTTTGTTAAGTCTGGTAGAGGAGTTGAGTTATTAATAAGTATCCAGTCTAAGGTACTCTCTTAATTGTTTGATTTGTTAAGTCTGGTAGAGGAGTTGAGTTATTAATAAGAATCCAATCTAAGGTACTCTCTTTATTGTTTGATTTGTTAAGTCTGGTAGAGGAGTTGAGTTATTAATAAGAATCCAATCTAAGGTACTCTCTTTGTTGTTTGATTTGTTAAGTCTGGTAGAGGAGTTGAGTTATTAATAAGAATCCAATCTAAGGTACTCTTTTTGTTATTTGATTTGTTAAGTCTGGTAGAGGAGTTGAGTTATTAATAAGTATCCAGTCTAAGGTACTCTCTTTATTGTTTGATTTGTTAAGTCTGGTAGAGGAGTTGAGTTATTAATAAGAATCCAATCTAAGGTACTCTCTTTGTTGTTTGATTTGTTAAGTCTGGTAGAGGAGTTGAGTTATTAATAAGAATCCAATCTAAGGTACTCTCTTTGTTGTTTGATTTGTTAAGTCTGGTAGAGGAGTTGAGTTATTAATAAGAATCCAATCTAAGGTGCTCTCTTTGTTGTTTGATTTGTTAAGTCTGGTAGAGGAATTGAGTTATTAATAAGAATCCAATCTAAGGTACTCTCTTTGTTGTTTGATTTGTTAAGTCTGGTAGAGGAGTTGAGTTATTAATAAGTATCCAGTCTAAGGTACTCTCTTTATTGTTTGATTTGTTAAGTCTGGTAGAGGAGTTGAGTTATTAATAAGAATCCAATCTAAGGTACTCTCTTTGTTGTTTGATTTGTTAAGTCTGGTAGAGGAGTTGAGTTATTAATAAGTATCCAGTCTAAGGTACTCTCTTTATTGTTTGATTTGTTAAGTCTGGTAGAGGAGTTGAGTTATTAATAAGTATCCAGTCTAAGGTACTCTCTTTATTGTTTCATAGGTTCATAGGTTCATACTAGGCTATCTGCCCCGGGGCAATTATAAGCCTAGCCCGATTCTGTATGGCTTACGCCACCCCTTGATTTGAGCATACTGTGCCCTTTTTAAGGTTTAGTTTACTGTGCCTCTGTCTAATAGTGACAAGGGAGTAATCCCTGGGACAAACCTACGATCCCCCATCCACTTATCGAGATTCCTCTTGAAGAGATTCAGTGAGGTGCTCTGCCTCACATGAACCGGAATTCTATTCCAGAGCAAAAGGAGCCTCTGGGTTATGAACCTGTCCCTCCACCAAGTTCTATTTATTTCTGTGCTGAGGTTCAAGTCCCTCGAGCGTGTGGCTCTAAGGGATCTAGATTTACTGAGGTGGAGCATGTCCATCAATTCTGGATTTGACATAGCTTTGTATGTCAGGCATAGATTGCCTCGAAGTAGGCGGTATACAACTGAGTAGAGCTGGAGTTTTTTTAACCGAGCAGCATATGGCATCTGTTTGAGACCCTTGATCCTCTTGGTGAGATACTTTTGGGGTCTTTCTAATTGCTGCAGGTGTCGGGTAAGGTACATCCCAAAAGGGGCATTGTATTCTATGATGGGCCTGATGAGAGATGAAAAAAGGGGCACGATTACCTCTCTTGATCTAGATGTGAAACCCTTCGTGATGAGGTGGGCTATGTAGAAGGTCTTTCTAACCACTTTGGCAATGTGGTTTTCAAAGGAGAGATTGCTATCAACTTGGGTCCCCAGGTCCCTAATAACTTTCTCTGTACTTCATGGGTTTCTGCCTATGTGGTAATTTGTGGGCACATTATTTTTGCCAAAGGGTATGACTATACATTTTTTGGCATTTAGCTTTAAACCATGGTGCTGGCACCAGTTATCTGTCTCTGTGAGACCTTTTTGAAGGATGTTTGTGTCAGCTGGAGAGTTGATTATGGCGCCCAGTTTGCAGTCATCTGCGAACTTGGTGAGCCATAGTCCTCCCACGTTTGCCTGTACAAAGTATATACCGAACAAGAGTGGTCCCAGGACAGAACCCTGTGGGATGACACTTGTGACCAGTTTCGAGTCTGACATGGCTCCAGCAACTCTCACTCTGTGGGTTCTGTCTTTGAGCCAGTTTGTGACCCATCTTGTGACATAGGGGTTTATATTTAAGCTGGATAACTTATCTATGATGCCCAAGTGGGGTATTGTGTCAAATGCCCTTGCAAGGTCCAGATAGGCTGTGTGGACTACCTTCCCTTCATCTATGGCTTTGGTGACTGTTTCAAAGACGTCAACCAGGTTCAAAAGGCAGGATCTGCCCTTGACAAAGCTGAACTGGGTAGGATCTAGTGTCTGTAGGTCTCCAATGTCTTTGTTTATGAGCTCCATGATGATACTCTCCATAGCCTTGCAGACTAAGCTGCTCCACCTTTGTGGAGTGGGACCACTGTTACTGTACGCCATTCTGTGGGCACATATCCTGTAGTGAGGCTGAGATTGTATAGCTGTTTTATTTGAGGGCTTAGTTCCTCTTGGAGTTCATGTAGGATGCAACCTGGGACGCCATCTGGTCCCATGGAAGCAGTGTTTTTTGCTTTGGAGAGGGCAGCCTTCACCTGAGCATCTGAGATGTTTGGGAGGCAGCCCTCTGCCGGGATAGATACTTGCTCTTTGGGGGTGGAGAAGTTTGAACTGAACCTGTCTGCCAGGATATTGTCTGTGGGTTCAGTGTATTTTTGTCATTTAGAATCAACTCAGAACAAGTCTGGGAGTTGCATCCCAGGTTTCTAACATAACTGAAAAAAGCCTTATGATTGTCTTTGGTGTCCTGTGCAATTTTTCTCTCGGCCTTGGAGGATTTTATGAGGGATCGTAACTTTATGCTAGTACTGATCAGAGATGCCTTCCCTATTAGGGATTTTGCTCTATCATGCAGCAGCTTCCTCCTTCTGTTGTACAGTTTATTTATGGCAGGGGTCCACCAGACTGGACGTCTGCCTTTGGATGATTGGGTCTTGGTTTTGTTTGGGATAGCATGATCCATGCATTCCTGGAGATGTCCGTAGAATGCATTTATATAGGATTCTGCAGTTTGGGCTGTAGTTTCCACTGGCCCTGGGGCCTTGAAGGATTCCACTTTTGAGAAGTGAGAAGTTCGCTTTGAGAAGTTTTTCACTGTGGTTTTCTGGGCTGATGTGGACATCCAGTGAAATTAATTTATGGTCTGATCTTACCAATGAGGGATATACTTCTGGTGTGGAGCATAGAGTCTCCATGTTGGTAATGATCAGGTCTAGTATGTTGTCCCCTCTTGTGGGAGTGGTGACTAGTTGTTCCATAGCATTTGAGTTTATAATTTCTAGGAATCTTTAAGGTGCTGGGGCTTGAGTAGTGCTCCCAGTCAATGTTTGGGTAGTTGAAGTCACCCAATATAATGGTATTCGGAGAGATCTTCATGTTCTCCAATGTTTTCAGGAAAGCCGGGATTCCTGACTTTGAGAGGGTGGTCTGTAGGATGCTATAAACTGAAAAGCAGTCTTGCCCACTGTTAGTTGCACATGGATGGTCTCCTATACTTTGTGCAATGCCACTAACCTGGAGGTGTGGATATCCTTGATAAATATGGAAACTCCCTCCTTTGTGGTAGCATGATATGAGGTATAGCCTGGTAGTGCTGGGGTGCTCTCTGGAGCCTTGAACCAGGTTTCTGTCACTGCACAGATATCGATGTTTTCCATACTGAGGAGAGCTTTGAGTGCGTGCATCTTGAGGTTAAGACTTCTGGCATTTAGCAGCATTACCCTTAGTTTCTTGTTCCTTCTGCTGTCTATGGAGGTGGGTTTGACTTTTGAGCCTTGCCTAAAAAAGGCACTATGGGGGTGGCAAGAGCCTTTGCCAATATCCAAAAGCCCAGTGGTGACAGGTGCAAGCCATCCCTAGCAAAGCAACGTGGCTTGTCGAGCATGTCATCCCAGGCTGACAGGCACTGGATCCCCTTTGAATGACACCAAAATTTTAGCCAATTGTTAAAATCGATCATTTTGTCTTTGTACTGTGGCATCATTCTAGGTGAGGGTAAGATGCTGCTCAAGGTCAGGGTCATACCAGCCTGGGCTACATGATCAGAGAGCTCTTCTATGTCTCTTTTCATGTAGTGCAGGGAGGAGGTCATTCACACCAGCATGTACAATGACTGAGTCATATTTGTATTTGCTTCGGATCCTAACACCCGACAGGCAGCTCACAGTGACCTTCTCTTTATTCAGCCTGGTGAGCGGGACGCCAGTGACAATAGAGTCACCTATAACAAGAGTATCAGGTGTGTTATTCAGCCTTAAGGGCTGTGGCTGCTTGGCACACTGACTTTGTGTGTTATGTGTTGTGTGTGTTTTGTTTTGAGGTAGCATTTGCTTGGATGTCTGCTTTGGAGGTCTCTGTTGCTTAGGTAGATTTTTATTTAGAGCCTCTGAGTATGTTTTTGTGTATTTATGTGTTTGGTTCGCTGATGTGGTGGGACTATGTGATACTGGAATTGTGTTGTGTGAGGTTACCTTCTCCTCCTGACTGGTTACACCAGTTTTGAGATGAGAGAGCTCAGCCTCCAGTTTGGCTAAATAGTTGCATCTCTCACATATATTTGAACCTGTTTGGAGGAGGAGAGGGTTGTCCGTGTACATGAGACAGTTGTAACATTGCCTCAAAATTCCCAGATTCACCAGCTGGACTGGAGAGGAAACCATTGACTGACCTTTGGACATGCTAGAGTAATAGGGAAACTGAATTTAAGACGGACCAATAGAGGACAGGGTAATCATAGAGAGTATAAGAGTAAGTAGTGCTTCTGGTTTAATAGTGCTAACTTGTAGGATTACTTAATTGGACCAGTAAAGGGCCTTAGAATTAGAATATGGTGTTTAAATTGAGAGATAGAGCAGTTCTAAGGGAAAAAGTGAAGAGCAGACTTTGTGGAGCCAGGAATAGTTTAAACCCAATTAGGGTTTTAAGAGAGGAAGATGAAGGAGTTTTGGAATTGACCCAAAATGGCCAATAAAACTACAGTTTCAAGTCAGTAACCACTCCCACAGGAGCAGGCAGGCTGCTCAATGTTTTTCACTGCCACTGATCAACAGAGAGACTTCCCTTTAGCCCAAGCAAAAACGGCCTCACAGAAACTTACAAACAGTTCAAGAACAGCAAGCCTGTAACTGAACTTTTAAATCTCAGAAAAGTGGGAAAGCAAGATTTTTTTTTGTTTTTTGTTTTTTCAGAGATAGCAGAGGTTCACAAGTATCAACAAGTTATAACAGTGCAGTAAATGACCCCACACAAGAGTGCTAGGCCAAAGACAGATAAAATGCAAGTTTTGAGAAAAAACTATTTTAAAAATAAGTGCAAACAGGAAATTCAGTAAACAGCTCTAGGTTGTGCTCTAAATACAGTTACTAATGCAGAAATCAAATTTAACAAGCCAGAAAATGCTCAAAATAGGTGGCTATGCAGAAAAACTTAGCAAATAAACAGAGGAAAAATACTTAAAATCTCAAAAGTGGCTCCTTTCTTCTCTCAGCCCTCTTGGTGGATGCTTCACCAACAGCCAACAAGCCTGAAAAGACGCCAAAACCACGAGGCAACCAGGTTTTAAGAGAGGAAGATGAAGGAGTTTTGGAATTGACCCAAAATGGCCAATAAAACTACAGTTTTAAGTCAGTAACCACTCCCACAGGGGCAGGCAGGCTGCTCAATGTTTTTCACTGCCACTGATCAACAGAGAGACTTCCCTTTAGCCCAAGCATAAATGGCCTCACAGAAACTTGGTTTGTTGATTCTGGTTGTGGAGGTGATTGTTTGAGTAAAGCCATGGAGGTTAATGTGAGAGGTGGGGTTGTCTGCATTAACACTTTTCCAGTCAGTATTAAAATCACCTAGTATTACTGTTTCTTGGGGGTAAGCTGAGGATATCCAGTTTAGTATACCTTCAATTATGCTGATGTTATTGCCAGGTGGTAGGTAGATAGAGATAATATATAAAGCTTTAGTTAGGTTCATTTGGAGTTTGGTGGCCAGGATTTCAGCATTGCTATCATGAGGTGGGTTACATGGTAATGTGGAGATATGGAATCCATCTTTGAATAGAACTGCTACACCCCTTCCCTTTTGTCATATTCGGTCATGTCTAACTATGTTATATCCTTGGGGGATAACTTTGTTGTCTTTGGTTCCTGGTTTTAACCAAGTTTCTGTCAGGCAAAGGATATCAAAGGAGTGAGTATCTAAAAGGGCATGGAGATGGGCTACTTTATTGTTAAGACTGCGGATATTCAGATGTCCTATTAAGAGTGAGTAGGGGAGTTAGGTTGGATAGTTAGGGTAGCAGGATTGGCTGGGCCAGGGTTAGGGTGGATGTCCCCATCTAGTAAGGAGACGGTGAGGGGTTTTATTTGTAAGTTATATTTTAGAAAAAATAGATATTTATCTTTTTTTATTGTAAGATTGTTATATTTAAAGTGGGAGAGTCGGTGGTATTTGGGTAATAGATAGGTGGGAGTGGAAGTGATATTGGTCAGATTGCAAGTGAGTATAGAGGTGTATAGAGCTGTTTGTTTTTGAGAGTGATTAAAATAGTAATGGTGTTGTTTTTCGAAGGAAGTGAGGAGGCAGGTAGAGGTGAGGATAGTAGTAAGTATAGCTAGGAATATTGGATTCACTGACTAACCTGCTGGAATCACTACTGCTACTCTTTGAAAGTCCTGTGTTTGCTGTACTGTCTGCGGCTGCTTAGAAATGTACCTCTTGTTCTGTTTGTTTGTGTCTTTCGGCTTTTCCCGGTTAGGGGTCGCCACAGCGGAACTCCGGTCCGCTAATGATTGGCAGTTGATTTTTATGTACCGGCTTGCTAGGCCTGACACACAGCCTTCAACGAAGGTACGCCCATTCACGCATGTCTCCACGCAGAAGACGCTCTAGCTGAGAATCTCCTTCTAGCGTCTTTTTTTATCATTTAGTACTTGATTTGACATTGACATGTAAACATATTTTGCTTAGACTTATAGTTTTCTAACAAAATGTTGCAAACCATATAATTTTTATGGGTTTTACACACTTGGACATAAAAAATACCCATCAAACACATTGCTTTGTTTGGCTTTCTTGTACAGTCCTTCAAATTAGACATTAAACTGAGGTCCCATCTGTTTGAGTTGTTGGTTGCCCAGGTAGATGTAAAAGATCCAGCAGCATCTATCGAAAGTAGTAGGTCAAATTCCTTGATGCCCCGCCCTATTTCCCCTAACTGTATAGATACCACTTCAAGTTGCCCCTGAAAAGAGGCCACTAGCCTAGTGGACTAACCTAGGTAACACAGGATAGACAGATAGATAGATAGATAGATAGATAGATAGATAGATAGATAGATAGATAGATAGATAGATAGATGGATTGATAGCATAACCACCCAACAGCCCAGATTTTCACAGAATGTCCAGCTTTTTGTCTCATATTTTAGGTCTGTTCCTCATAAAATTTGTGGTTTCTGACAAATCATTGAGATGATCTGAAGCTTGAAGTCACTAAGTAATGACATATATTTGTGTTTCTAACTTCAAATCCTTCAGAAAATTAGATACATACATGCATACATACACAAATATCCAGACTGACCAGAATAAAGACTATACTATAGTCCTCTTCTTCAAAATAAATATTAGATTAATAAACATATTTTGGGACCTGTGGCTTTCTCCTAATGTGTATTAGCAATATTGACTTTTTAAAACTGATGGCAAGAATATTTTCACCAGTAACACAAATTACTGTATATTTATCTTCAGTGTTAAATTCCATAATGTCAGATAATATAATTTTAACTACAAGCTTCCTCGTAAAAATAATTCAAAATTGAGCTCAATGCCAAAAAGTACATTGTTATCGCCTTTGGTAAAAACTCTGTACCCATGAGCTACCACATAGATGGTAGTCTACTTAACACTGAAAGTGTGATAAGAGACCTTGGGACACAGGTGGACAGTAGTCTCTCCTTTGATAATCACATTGCCACAGTAGTCAGGAAATCCTTCTACGTGGCACACCTCATCACAAAAAGTTTCTCATCCAGGAAAAAAAGAGGTAATTGTTCCCCTCTACTTGTCACTCATTAGACCCATTATAGAGTACAATTCCCCTTTTTGTATGTACCTCACAAGACATCTACAACAACTGGAAAGGCCACAGAAATACCTCACAAAGATGCTTACTGGCCTCAAACAGATGCCCTACGCAGACCGTCTCAAAAAACTCCAGCTTTACTCTGTCCCATATTGCCTTCTCAGAGGTGATCTCTGCCTAACATACAAAGCTATGTCAAACCTAGAGCTGTTGGACATGCTTCACTTAAAGAAATCCCAATCCCTCCAAGCTAAATGCTCTAGGGACCTAAATCTTGTCACCACAATAAACAGAACATGCTGGAGGGATAGATTTCTGTCCCAGAGACTTCCCTTACTCTGGAACAAATTACCTATCTATATCAAACAAAGCTCCTCATTAGCACTCTTCAAGAAAAATCTTGATGATTGGATGGGAGATAGGAAATTCACCCCAGGGATCACCTATGTGGCTCTGCTCGACAGGAGCATCGGAAAATTATTTTCTTGGGTGGCGAAAACCAGGGTACGTTTTTGGCTAGGCTTATATAGGCCCTAGGGCCAATAGCCTAGGTCCTACCTATGAAACTATAAATCAGGCATGGTTAGTATTTTAGCATAACAGTACTATAGTTGCAATATTCTCAGAAGGGACACTAATATAAAATAAACCTGTTTTCCATTAAGGGTTATGTTATATGGTTAGTACCAACAACTATGCTTGGTGTTTCTTGCACTAACCACTGTGACCAGCTCTATATCTTTAAGTTCCTAACCAAAAAACTTCAAAGTGAGTATCTTCACAGTTGCAAGTTTAAAATATTTTGCCATGCAGTACAAGGGTGACCCTTTGGTATCCCTTTGTAAATATGTGCTCACTTCTCCATGGTTGCATTTGTGCAGGACAGAAAGTTCCACTCACTTCCTGTACCTTCACTGCTATAATTTCAGAGCAGTGCCATTTAGGCAAGCTGTGGTTCCAGGAATAGTTACACAGTAGTTAATGACTGAAGTGGTAGAAGTCATAGTGGTAGACAAGCAAAGTGTACACATCATTTGTTTATTTAAACAACCAATCTAGTAACAGTTTCTCAGATAGTTAAATTTTACTGTATAAATTTTACTGTAGTTAGACTATCAAATCAAAACTAGATTCAAATTGGACCTAGCTCAGAAATATTAGTTTTGAGACACAGACTTCAAAAGTCCTACATGTGAAGGAAACATCTTACTGTCTCTAAGAAGAAAGAATGGACCCTATTAAAGCATTGCAGTATTTTGTAACGTTCTGCAAAGCAAAGTAAATTATTTGTGAATACATGTTAGCTATAAAATGGAACCATTCAGGTTATCAAACAGCATAAGGACATCATGGAGACACAGTCATTAATGCTGCATCTCAGTTTCTGAGGCTAGTACCTTACTCTTGTCCCACAATGCTCCTTGGTTTGAATCTGTGTCTCTATGTTTTGTTTTCTTTTGTTTTGGGGGTGGGGCAGTACTCCAGGTTCCTCCGAAAGTCATGCAAATCAAGTTTACTAGCTGCTCTACGTGACATCCCTAGATTTGTACTGTAAAGTTTTTTACTTCTGCAGATTAGCTATGCTCTCAGTAAGGTTAACCTGAGTAACCCGGTTGTCAAAAGTAGAACAAATAAAGAAGCAGGCGCTACCCCTTCCCCTTCATCTAGCAGATAACTGAAGGCAAAGTTCAGGCTAACTAATCTGTCTCCCCAGATATGTAGTATATGCCCCTGCCTTAGTAGTGGCTGAAGGGATATATGCCATTTGAAATTTCTTCTGACACAGGCTTTGCAATTGACAAAATAGGATAGAGATTACAAATGACATTGAGTTGTGAAGTACAAAAGTAAGGCTTTTGCTTACAATCAGAACACTAGTTCTGATGAAGTCCTGTACATTAGAAAGGACAAAAGCACTATGTTTTTTTTTTTCTTTTTGTACGTGGATTAATAAAATCCTTGGGTTTATACTTGCTGTCTCCTGAGTTCTTCAAGCTGGTCCAAGTTTTTTTTTGGTTCGGTGACTAGTTCGGGCCTGCACTCTCTGTTATTATTTCTGTGTTTCTTAACTTTATTTGCCTAATTTAGATCAAGAATTTTTAACTGTTTGAGCAGAATGATGACACGGGCCTGTTTTGTAAATGTTTAAAAACTTTCACACAAACCTGTTTTTTGCCTACACTGAACTACACAGATTGTCTGAATGCAGAATCCAGTGAAGAAAATTACTGAGGTACCAGATTGCTTGAACTGTATCACACTGTTTGGATGTGTGTTGTGTTGTTTTTGGGCTGTCCTTTATTGCATTACCCTATTAAAAAACACATTTGTTTTGTTCTTGTAGTATATTATTCCTCTTTATATGGTCTAACAATTTTTGCCTGAGCACTCCAAAACATCCTTAGTGGTTTAACCGCTGGTCGATTTCAACCTCTAATTGTATTATCACTGTGCTCATTAATGCTTGCCTTTTTGTGATACGCCTTTCTGTCTTCTATCCCTCCTACAAAAACTTAGAAGTACACTAACATAACATGCATTCTCTGTGATTTTGGCATTTTTTGCTGCCTGATACATGTGTATCATATATAGCGGACATATGTATTTGTAATGATGACTTCATTACAGAAGTTGGTGTACCACAAATTCGAAATCTGGGCATCTTATCACTGTCACTGAGGCTTATCTAGTTTCACTTCTTTCTTGATATCAGATAAACAACAAGTCTGCACATTCCCATGGTCAGCAATCATTCTAACACTGTCGTCACAACTGCTGTCTTTCCCATGATGCAGTCATTTCTGTTGCTTCATATGCAAAGTTCTTCATTTCCTCTTGTTTCTAGTCACGCAGGTTACCTCGTGTAGTACAGCTGAATACATGCAATCTTCTCAACTACCTTTCAGAAGAGAAAAGAGCTTCTCATATCACCCCTCATTGCATTACTCTGCTTTTCATCATTCGCACAAAGACAAGACCATGCCACATACTTAGAATGTGTCAGAACTTCAAACATGAATCAGGGTGCAGTAGCTTTGCAAGATTGTAAAATCAGCACCAGATGTTGCAGATTTGCATGATATATTAGCAACACAATTACCATGTTTGAAGAAGTGCTGTGAATGTGAATGATTTTCCAGTTCTTTCAGTCTCAGTGTTCTATATATGAATAATAAATGACTGCTTACCCCCCCCAAAAAAAAAACTTTCAAGATCTTTGCCAGAAGGCAGTCCACATGTTACTCATTATTTTATTTATGTATGTATATATGTACATAAATATATGCTCAACCTGGATTAAAATATAACAATTTAACAGCAAACAGAATGCATGATAAGGCAAATAGTTACATCAGCAAGATTTCGAAACAGTATCATAATAAACTCAAATGAACTGAACTATGAATACATAGCAGGAGAGTATGTACAGTAAACTCACAGTTAACCGGCACCCATGAGGATTGGTAAATGCCAGATAACTGTAGTTTCTGGGTGCTTGAGAGTTACTATTAAAAATAGACTTGACAGATACTGTACCCTATACTATACTATACACCATACCATAAACACTGTATTGATTTGATTTTAATATTGAAATACAATAATTACAAGCCTGGCTGAAGGGGACAGAAAGTGCAACACGTGAAAATTGAATTGAAGTGTTAATAATGTACTGTACTTCTTCAGTTTTTTTTTCTGGTTGCTTCAGAGTGCGGTTTCTTGAGTTTCGGTTAACTGAGAGTTTACTGTATAAATCTGCAAACTGCTAAAGTCAAGTTTGAAAAGTGTTAGAGCAAAAGCTCCAGTAAGAAGTAAAGATTACTTTGTATGAGGTAAGTCTGCTGAGGTGAAAGTGGATGGTAAGTGATTATAATGAGTAACTGTCATCACTAAGGACATCACTGGGAGTACATTGAGGTTTCAACAAATACCTGTTTTATTTTTGTTTTGTTTTTTGTTTTGTTTTTCTTTTTTTGTTTTTATTATTGTTTCAAATTCTTTGATTTCTAAATTAACAAAGTAAGTGTCTCCCAGTATTTTATAAACATAAGAGTAAGTGATTAGATCAGTGCTGCAATCACTATCGTTTTCAATCCCTAAGATTCTCATGAAATGGCACCAGTAATTGCTCCACCTTTTTTTTCTAACATAGATGTTCTAGAACTATCTCTGATACCCTCTATTGCATCCCTGTGGAAATTTACCTATATTCTGGCAGTTTATGAACTGCAATATTTTAACATTTTGAAAATGTCAAGGTAAAAGGAAGCATATCATCCCTATTGAATAATTTATGTGGATTTGGACAGTTTGTGTTTTTATCTTTCAGTTTATTCCATTAATTATTGCAAGGTTGTTCTCAGTATGTAGCCTCTGTGCATATTCTTCTGTATAGCACACTATGCTAGGAGAAAGTAAAGGGCCTAACCCTGCATATCTAGAGCTGAAGAAGAAAAGGACAGAGGCCT